>NC_034427.1:3416891-3583537 GCF_002078875.1 Numida meleagris | reverse complement strand
CCCCGCCTCCCGCCCGCCCCGCGCCCTCACACCGCCGCCGGCCGCCCCCGCCGCGCTCCTCTGGATACAAACCGGGAATTAAGCGGGGAGCGCGAGTGCACCCTGCGGGCTGCTGGCAGCACGGGGCTGCGGCTGCGACACGGGGGGGATGACCGGTGCCTCTTAAATAAAAGACGACACAGAAAGCTGCCGAGCCTCCCGGCAAAGTGAATTTATTTGTGAACAGTGATTTGCTCCTATAAGTACCAAAACAATCCCACAGTGCAACAAAGTTGAGAAGTACACAGAGCAAAGGTTTTCAAGTTGATTTTACATTCAAACACTGCCTAGCGCCAGCTCTTAGAAATAAAACCTCCTCGGAGCGGCTTTGAGCACGGCTTACAGCTGCCCTGGAGTGCGGGGAAAGGGGCGGTTGGTTCGACCCAGCCTACAGCAGCAGCCAGGCCTTCATCAGGAGAGGCTGCAAAGATGTTAATGCCAGGGTAGATGGGATAAAGCATGCCTGCCTGCACTTCCATTGCAGCCCGGCTGCTTTGGGTATTTTCCTAGTCATTCATTTCTCCTTCGGGAAATTAATCTGACAGATGAAATGTGCCATCTACTGGACACATAAATAAGAAGGAAATCCCTTATCCAGACTGATTCTGCTGCAGAATTCAGTCTGGTTAGTCACCAACATGCTGGCACACAGGTCTAAAGAACAGCACAGGTCAGACCTCCGAGAGCCCACACGCTGCTCAGAGAGGCAATCCATCAAGCACAACCACACACGGGCCTGCTGCAGACATTGAGGCAGCATCTCTGCAAAGTGACTTAACCCACAGTCCATGTAGTGTTGAAGGTATTTTCAAAAGCTGGAGTGGCTCTCAGGTTCCCCAGACCAGATTATTAGTGGATCAAATACAGACAGAGCAGGAAATACAGAATACTTCAGAAAACACAGTTTAAAGAGGGGAAAAAAAAACTTACAAATAAGCAAACAACCTATAACATTTTTGTACTGTATTTGAGCAGAGGATTTGTCATCTGTCCTCGGGGATCATCTCACCTCCAGCCTGACTCCAAGGAAGGCAGGCAGTTACAGGTCTCCTACCAGAACTAAGACAGTTGTCCCAGTTTCAGCTGAGACAGAGTTGATATTCTTCAGTGTCTGGTATGAAGCTATCTTTTGGTCTAAGAGAAAACATTGCTGATAACGACTGTAACATCACTGTGTTACGTACACACATTTACGTATGCCTGTATAAAGGCATAAGAGGACAATCAAATTGAAGAGCTGGTTAGATCAGAACCCACAACTGTTCCAACAGACGTGTCACAACGTCAGAGGTAAACACATTTTACTCTTCCACTGAAGTGAGAATGAAGCTAGCTTTGATTCGTTAATGAAGTTATTTTCCCTCATTCTGAGCATGTAGTGGAAAATAAAACCCATTATTAGGAAGGGGAATTAAGAATACATGTTGACATGTACTGAGCAAGATCTGTCTGACTCAAATTTTTCCAAGTTTAGATAACTTAAAGCCAGAGCATTAGCAATCCTAAAAAGGAAACTTAAATGCTTTCTAAGTCAAATATCCAGAAGTAGAAGAAACCTATACCACTAATACATATAAGGGGAACGTGCAAGTGGTTACAGTATACATGAAAAACCTCTTATTGCTTACATTGCATAGTATGAAACAAAGTGCTGGAAAGTGATGTGCACGTGTTTTAACAAGAGTAAAAGTACTAGAAGGAATTAGAAGAATCAGCAGATATCAAGTGATTGGATTTTGTGACCAGAGCTTTTGTGCTCTGCATTCAGTGCAGCAGTCATTTATTCAGAGAAGAGTGAAACATCTCGGAGGCTGTGCAGGCTGGCACTGATGTCTCACCTCTACTTCAGGTTGTACCTTCCCCTGTAGTGGTTCATGTAGCTTTCAGGCACATGTCTCCTCCAGGATAGGATATCCACCATGTGGCTAAGCTTTGATCTGATGGTGGAGTAGTGGAATTGCCTCTCCTTATGCAGTTTTTGGAAATACTCTGCCCTGTGAACGCTCGGGTATTCAAAGGACCGAAGAGAAGACAGTGAGCTGGTAGAGCTTGTGCGAGACATCTGGGATGACGATGAAGATAGCGATCGCAGACTAGAATTTGATGAATACTTTCCAGCTGGAAAGGATTCTTCTTTGGAAAACTTCCTGTGAAGCAGGGGTGTTCCTGCATACTCATCTTCCCTTGTTTGCGTCACTGCAGCCTTCAGCAAAACTGAAGTCTGGGTCCCAGTCATTCTTGTAGCAACTGAAGTTTGAGTGTCAGCTTCTTCTGTTAAAACATTGGTCTGCGTGCTAGCATTACACATGGCCAATGCAGGCTGCTCTTCCCATGAGCCAGTCTGAGTTGATGCATTCTTTCGCCCCACTTCGGCCTCCGGATCGCAGAGCCACTCCTCTTCACTGATGTGAGAATGTACCAGGTTACAAGGTTTGCCTCCAGGAGTACCATCAGCCACATCTACTTTTTTTAACAGTTTTTTTGGAGTACTTGACAACCTGGCAAATTCTGCTCTCAAATTGCTCTCCACAGTGTATTCTTTAGAGGACTCTATTCTTTCCTCCAGGTGATCAAATATACCACTGTTCCTACAGCTTGATTGACATTCAGGATTAATAGGGTTTGACTGGGCATAAAGGATTCTAAACTCCAGGTCAAAATGTTCAACCACCTGACCTGATAATAGCAGCAAGTTACTGCTGTTCAGCTTCCCATCAGTCCATGTGAAACTGTTGAAAACAAACCGAGATTCACAATTAAACTCCAGTGCACTTCAACACATAGTTACAGACAGCAAGACTTAGCCTAGAAGTGTTGTGCATGAGGGAGGTATAAACTTGATCAACCATTCACTCGCTCGTTCAGGGAAATTCCTACATAGCCACGGTCAGGTTCCTTACTAGTGGCAAGACATGCAACAGAACAGCTTTCCAAAGGTGTCTCCTGTTTTGTGTTAGTCCCATTCAGATAGCCTACTTGATCTTTATTAGTAACAAGCAAACAGAGGATTTCACACATCCTTCTTGAAGAACATCTCCCTTTTTTTTTAGCATCATTAGGCACTAATGGATCCCAATACTTGCCTGTAGGAGCCTGTTGTCACTCTAATGCCATCAATCAACATGAATTTTTCATGGACTTTCCCAATAATTTTGGCACCTGATCTTGTGTAGTAGATGTTCCCAGTGAGGGTTCGAACCCTCAGCATCTGTTTCAGAAAAAAAAGGAAAAAACTAGCATCAAATTTAAGTTTACTCCCAAAAAGTTTTGATCATTAATTCTGCATAAAAGCAACAAGACTCATTGTGGAAGATAGGAATGAAACAAGTTTCCTCAAATTGGCCCACAACTGAAGTCTTACTGGTTCCACGGTGCTAAATTTCTATCAGATCAGAAAACGCCGTAGAGAGCCAACCTGGAGAGAATGGTCAGCTCCAACTAGTTACTGCCCACAAAGCTAGGAGTGCCTCCCATCCAGAGAAGCCCTCACTTGGGTCAACATAAGCCAGGACATAACACGGTCACGTCAGCTTACATTCAGAGCAATTAAGAAAGCTACCTGGGTCACATCTTCCAAACCTTGAAGATGTTCCCAAAGGCACACCACCCTTGAGCTTCCTGTTTCCTTAGTTATTTGCCTCAGCAAGCAGTTCCTCGAGCCAAAGAATAAAGCTACTTAGATCTTGCAAAATTAAATGCTTGGAAATTGCCACTTCTTCAGCGGGGATCACAGGGATGCACCCAGCATGCTGGGGAGCTGCACAGCACAGCTGTCATTCCTACATGCAGGCATGTGAGGTAGAAGGAAGTGTAAAGAAGGTAAGCATGCCTTTTCTGCATGGTTTTCAATAAGTTTGTGAGAAATTTCACCCATTGGGTTAGAGACTGTACTGAAACCATCCAATATTGGGCCTTAACCTTCAGTACCCTCTTATTTCAGTTTCCAAACAGGGTGCTTCAGACTTTTCGGGAAGCCTAATGACTCGCAGAAGGGTGTCTTTGACGTACAAAACCAAAGCAGTACCACAAGAAGGAAAACCAAAACATCTTAACTCTGCCATGTTCAGTACTTACACTCTCCTTCTCAGGACAGACACCCAAGTTCTTGCACATTTCCAAGAAATAGGGTAGAAAGTCCTGGTCAAGAAGGATATAGACAGGGACTTGGCGCTTGCTGTAGGCATTCTGAAGGTCACTGAAGATATCAATATCTGTGAAGGAATCCATAACAAGGGCAATCACCTGTAAAAAGAGGCGGCAATGATTGTTCAAGAGCTTTAATTTACACAAGACAGAAGTGGCTCAGATGGCCTCCTGCACAGCTGAACATCTACAGATATTGTTTTCAGGCCACTTGATAGAAAGGCAGCACTGTCCCTATACAAATTACCAAGACAACATAGTCAACTGAATACATCTCATAAGAGCCTGGGAAGAGCATATTCTGGGTTTCCACCCAACACCTTCACAGAAAAGCCACCCATCCACTCACAAGCAGATACAAATTTGCCGTAAGAGTTCTTTTAACAGGCAAGTCCAGAGATGGAAAGATTTTCATTCAGTGGGCCACAGACAAAACATTCTTACATTTGCAATACATTCAGAGCAACACCACACACCATTTCCCAGAATCCCGTCCCTTTAAACCTGGGAACACACAGCTGCGTGGGTACAGACACAAAAGTTTGGCTTCATGACTTACTACAGTCCCACGAGATGTGCATCAAGAGCTGTTGCACGTACCTGCCCATATCAGCTCGCTTGGCACACACCCATTGCTGCATAGCGAGGCACGGGCACACAGCACAGCTGCTCTGCGTGTGGCACTGCCTGTGCTCCGAGAAACATTTCCCACAAGAACAGACTCAGCTCTGCATTCCCACCTGAGCCCGGCTCCTTAAGGGGCTGGCTCCAAACAGGCGATTTCTTAGTTACGAAACACAGACGTGCTGCATTTCTATATAAAGTTAGCTTATGCTTGCGCTCCTCATGGATCGCCTCTGGTCTTCTCCACTCTGTCACTTCTCTGAGTGCCAGAGCAAGATGGAGAAAATTAAGGCACTGTTGATGAGGTGAATAAGAAATTAACCCCTGAAAACAGAACAATAGGAACACAATTCCTTGGAAACACTGCTGCCTTCAAATGGCCACTGGTTTAGCAGCATGAGTTCTAAGCCCAGTATTAGCAGCTGAAAAAGATAGAAAGCTGTACTCAGAATAGTTATAGGAGGTAGAGAAAACCCTCTTCTCTGTCCTGGGCTCTTCTGAATGTAGAAACAAGGCAGCACCTGCACCCACCTCAGCCATAGAACATCCCAAGCTGGAAAGGATCCTCAAGGCCCATGGAGTCCAGTGCCCAGCTCCACACAGCACCACCCAAACCCAAACTCTATGGCTGAGGGCAGTGTCCCAGCGCCCCCTGAGCTCCAGCAGCTCAGGGCTGTGCCCACCGCCCTGGGCAACCTGTGCTATGCCCACTGCACTCTGGGGCAGAACCCTTCCCTGATACCTCTGGTGTCACAGCTCCATGCCTTTCCCTTGGGTTCTATCGCTGGTCACCAGGGAGGTCAGTCCCTCAAGCTGAGAAAGAACTCAACAATGTCTGAAGCTTTCCTGCTCCCCACGTTAACCCTAAGGGTGCGGACATGACCAAACAGCACAACAGACAGTCATTAATGTGCAGGGGTCTCTCTGCTCTTCATCCACAAAAGCCCTTCCCAGGCCAGCACCTGGCAGTGAGGAGAGCAGCGTGCCTAGCTGCTGTCTTGGTGCAGGATGCTCCAAGCGAGAGCATGACAATGAACAGCTCTTGGCAGAAGCAGCCGTTTGATGGGGCAGTTCGATGAATCACCAGAGCCCCGTGCAGAACCTTAGGAGCGGCACTTCCTGCACAACAGCCGCTGCCCAAAGACCGTGTCATCCTCACTGCCTCCCTCATCTCCGCGCCACGTGGGGCTGGGCACGGGGCCGGGGCTGCCCCGCCCGGCAGGGAACCGCGCTTTTCAATTTCAGCGGCGCCAATGGGACGGCCGTTGGTGGGAAAGGCGCTCCTGCTGGGGACTGCCGTTACAGGCGATGTGCTCAATTAACGCAACGAGTCACAAAGGACAGTTACCGCTCAGCGGGTGCTTCCGACCGCGCTCTGCATCAGCCCAAAGCCACGCGCTGCCACAGCGGGGAGCGCTGCCAGGGCCGGCTCTGCACGGCGCATCGGGTCAACGAGCGAGGAAAGAGAAAGGGAGAGGGCAGTCCAGGCACGGGGCTACCCCTGCACGGAACGTCCCTTTGATGAGGAAGGATACAATACAAAAACAGCTTCTGCGAGCCGGGACGAGGCTCCTGCGAGCGAGCCCGGCTCGCAGAACCACGAACCCGTCCTCCTACCGCGGCTCGAGCAGGGAACAGCGGCACCGGGCGCACCCACCTGCCGCGCGGAGCGGATCTGGCGCCGCACCGCCTCCTTGCAGCCGTACAGGCTGTCCCCGCCGCCCGGCTGGAAGTGCGCCTCCACCCGCGTCAGCCCGCGGAACGCGCCGCTGCCGAAGCCCGGCCAGCCCAGCTCCAGCGCCGGCGGCTCCGCGTCCGAGCGCTCGGGGAAGTAGGTGAGCGACGACGCGTCCAGCGAGGCCTCGGCCGCCGCCTCCTCGGCCGCGGCGGGCGGCACGGCGCCCCGCGCGATGGCCTGCACCTCGGGCTCCGACAGGAAGGGCGGCAGCCGCTCCCGCCGCAGGAAGGCCCGCAGCGCCTCGGGGCCGCCCGCCACCAGCTCCTCCAGCGCCAGCCGCTGCGCCTCGCTGTACGGCGCGGGCGGCCGAGGCGGCCACTGCCCGGCGCCCTCCTCCAGGCACTGCGACGCGTTGGCCATGGCGCGGGCGGGCGGCCCCGGGCAGCGCCGTTACAGCGCCTTTATAGCGACTTCGAATCCAAACGGCGCCGCGCAACGCCGCCACTGGGGGAGTCGCGCTCCGCCCCCCGCCGCCATTGGCTGCCCGCCACGCCCCGTCCCGCCGCCATTGGCTGCCCGCCACGCCCCGTCCCGCCGGCCGTCACCAACGCCCCAGCTGGGAAACCAACACCAACCAGCGGCATTTTCTGTGTTATTAAAAGAGATTTAATAGCGACTTCGAATCCAAACGGCGCCGCGCAACGCCGCCACTGGGGGAGTCGCACGCCCCGTCCCGCCGCCATTGGCTGCCCGCCACGCCCCGTCCCGCCGCCATTGGCTGCCCGCCACGCCCCGTCCCGCCGCCATTGGCTGCCCGCCACGCCCCGTCCCGCCCGCCGTCACCAACGCCCCAGCTGGGAAACCAACACCAACCAGCGGCATTTTCTGTGTTATTAAAAGAGATTTAATATATTTTTTTAAATTAAAAAATTCAATCTCTCTATTAAAGACACAGGTCAGGTGCTAATACTGTCAGACATACCCTTTTGGCATGAGTTTTACATAAAATTTAAGATTTTATGCGTTGCTTCAACACGTTAAGAAACCATCTCTTCATACTTACAGTAGCAATAAAGTCAGTTCCATACAATATCAAATATCCTTTAAAAAAAAAAAAGTTTTAAATATATTAGACTCTGATTGCCAAAATGCCATTTTATACACAAAGCTGCTAATACAATATACAGTCCTTACATTATTTTTTCCACATAAAATACATCTCGTCAGGTCGGGTCTGTACACTTCGCAGCGGGTGGGGGGTTATTGCAGAAGGCGGCCGTCACGCTGTGCCCTGTGCTGCGCTCCCGGGCTGGCAATGCCAAGGCTGCTGTTGCCCTGCTGTAAACCCGTATCTGTCCCGGTGGAGGTGGTGTGTTGGCGGAGGTGGGAACGCGCCTCTCAAGCGCTCCTCGAGCTCTCCTCTACCACAGCGCTGCCGCAGTTGGGATGCAGCGCGATATTCTTGGTCAGACGTTGCCTGAAGAACCCAGCCGTACCCGAATGATGTGGGCAGACTGAAGCCCAGCGCCTGCTTGGCCAGGATGAACACAGCTGAAGAACAACCAGCTCTGTCGTACGGCCACAGACAAAAGAAAACGAAACTCCAGAGATTAACTGCACTCCGAGCACATGTTGGATTCTGCCTGGGGAGAGCTGCTATACCGAAAGAGGTCAAAAAGATTTGTTAAATTATCCTGATCATTTCCATTCTGTATATTTATAAAGGGAAACGGTGATTGTGGGAGAAACGAAGGAACGAAAACTTCAACATCTGGCATGCTCTGAACTGCTTTCCCTTGCAATAGCAAACAGCACCACACAGTCACCGCAAGCATTCCAGAGACCAACAACGGAGTTATTTTAGCAAGTATAAGGCACAGAAATACCCAGACACAGGGAGGACACCTTCCAGCAGATGCACAACAGTTAATCCATGGCTCGCCACAGACCAGTGCTGTTCCTTTCTCAGATAAGTTATTCTTATTTCAGGGTACTGCTGGTTGTGTTTTAGCGTGCAAGACTTGGGTAACCAGAGGTCCAAGATTAAAGAAGTAAAAGCAGACTGAACAAAAGTTATAAAGCCAGTTGGGAGATCATAAGTGCTTTCATCTGCAACCCCATGAAATAAGACCTTGCTCAGTGCACCAGAGAATTCACTGCCTCCGCCACGGATTGCACCAATTCATTATTGCCGCTGCCCCGCCATGCTCTGCTCCTTCCCTCCCAGGAGTTCCTCAGCCTCTGGGTGCCCGACCACACCTGCTACAGCATCAGGCCAGCTGGAGCCCGCTCCCGGCAGAGCAGAGGGTTGTAGGATTCCGGAGCACCACAGAAGTGACACTGAGCTAAAATCACATCACTGGGTACGCCAAGTACAGATCCAGGTCAGCAGTCACACAGATCCCAGCCATGGTGTTTAAGCCCTTATCTAACATTTCATTGCTGGGACTTCCTTGGTTGAGCTCAGTAAAGCAGAGATGCTATTCTGAGAGAGACTTTTTTTGCAGCTGAGTAAAGTCTTTTGACGTGGAAAGCAAGGAAGATTCTGCAAGCAGGGAGGTCATTCCCACGTGCAGCTCCACCTACAGCAGGCCAGCACTGCACTCCTCACATGGCCTTCACGAACCATCACAACCTTAGGCTACTGCTGATGAAAGTGTGACTCTGATCTGACCTTGAATGTGAATTTAGAGCATTACTGAACCTGCCATCACTGAGTATAGTGTAAAACCCCTAAACCTTCCTCTAATAAGCCAAGTGCCTGATATGCCAGTCAACACAATTCACAGTTTCTACGGCTTTTTAGCAAAACGAAGATCTAGTGAATTAGCCAAGGCGCCTTCTACGATGTACTTCGGACCTTTCCACTAGGATAGCCGTTATTTAAACACAGGTATAGAAAGCACTACTGTTACAACACTGCTAAGTTTTACAATTAAGAGCACTGCTCCTAGAGGCAAGCTCCCACAATGCACATATAAGAACTCCTACGCATTTATTAATCCCCCCCAAAGTCGGCCTCTAGAAAACGCGCTGCCAGAAGCAGGCTGAATACCCGTTTTACAGAATCGCTCATCCCAGACCTACACCCAGCAGCTCTGCAGGCAGAACTGTCAGCCTTCCCTGAGCTTGTTTGCCAGCGCTCTGCAGGCACTGACCGTCACATCCAGGACGTCACCGACACAAAGGTGCGGATCTACTTTAGGTCACTCTTCCACAGTCCTCCCAAGTGCCACCTTGATGCAACTTCAGCCCAAAGCCAGTAGGGGATAAAGACGTGGCTAAGAAACAAATTCTGGAGCATTTATCGATTACTGACTGTCCTGTCTAAATGAGAATCGATTCCATCCGACCAGACAGCACCAGACTTCTCGGAGCACGTTAGCTTGCAGTGGTAATGCCGGAAGAGTTTATTATGGCCAATTTCACAATTACAACACAAAGACCAATTAAGGAGATGATGAATAATCTAGAACCTGTAGCATCTTTCTCCTGATAGTAAATCAATTGCTGCTTTGCTCAAGATCACAGCTAGAACTAAAAATTCCTGGGGCTTCACATATAAACAGGGTGAAGTACCAATTAACTAAAATCTATTTGTCTAAAATGGACTGGCTTCCTACAGCTTTAATCTATCAACAGCTCTCAGTGAAAGCAAACCTCAGACTACTCAGCGCTGTTGGTTCAAGTGCCTCCTTTTCATTTGCCTGGAGTTAGAGAGGATTACACTCAACAGGATAAAACTGCTCTGAGAAGGAGAACGGCCCAACAACGAAGGAAGGCATCAGCTGGGCTGAATTTGCACCATGTATTTTGCACCTAGAGAGTAGCAGCACCAAAAATTTTTACACTGAGCCCAGAATTCTCATGGGGATGGATGTGAGGAGACAACCCCCAGCACCACGCGAGAGCAGAGGCACCTGAAAGATCATCTTCCCCCACTCAGTGACACCTGCTACACTTGGTACCATCCCAGATGGGTTTTCTCCAGGTGATCAGAAGACCCACTGTTAACAACACACAGATGCTGTAGAGGCTGTCTAGTTACCAAATCACCCTCTTTCTACCAGAGAGTGGCTTTTAATTTCCCTTGAAGTTAAGCACAAGAAGTATTTCTGGTCTTATATTGCTGTGTTCCAGTCACGGAGGAGCTCAGCAGTGCAAGCTGCTTGGCGCTGTGTTAGAAAAAGCCCAACTTCTCTGTTACAAACAGACAAGGAACCCCTTTGCCTTTAACTGGATGAAAGTTTCAAAAAAATAAAATGAAATCAGACCAACTGCTGCAACTTTCCAGTTTGTTCCTAAAGCTGCTGAGGGGAGGAATGTTACACCGATGTCTAACAGCTGCCAGCTAAAAGGCTGATAGGTGGGAGCCACATTTTCTGTTGCTTGGCTGAAGCACAACAGCATTGCTTCAAGCAGGATCCAATCCACTGCTGGCTTACAGAGACCCAGGCAGGCTGTTTTCAGCCTGGGATTCCAGCTGCCCAAGGCAACACATACTCATGCAGGCAAACACTGATGTGTGCAACAGCTCCTCTGTGCAGAAAGAGGGTTGAACGTTTACAAACAACTGCTTCTGCAGATGGAACTCGTTAGCTCAGCTGTGGCCATTTTTCCTTCACCTCCACCAGGTACACCAAAACTAACATTTGCTGGCAAAGCCAATGCCAAAACCTCACATTATACCATGCAAGAGTTTCTCATGTACGTCTGAACCAACACGAACTGCATTCAAACACCGGTGTTGGTGTGCCCACCTCCCTGCAGCAGAGGCTTCGCTAAGTGCTGCACGGCAACTCCCTGACACGCAGAGGCACTCGAGCCTTGTTCTGACAGATGCTGATGACATCAGCATGGAAGCTGGAAATAAAGGCAAAAAAGTCTCCTGCCCTGCTGCAACGTTCAACTACCAAAGCAATGATTTAAGTTACTCATCAGCCAAAGACTTCAGGTTAACACGAGTATTGTAACACCTACGGAGATTAGAAATGCTTCCAGGCTTTTCTGGATTAGTGTAGGCAAGCCCTTCCTCTTCGCCCCTCCCCAGCCCTGTGGTTCTGGAAATCCAGAAAAGTCAGAACACAAAGCACACCGCCCCAAGTATCTGTGCTGAGCGTACAGAGTAAACAAACAATCCATAGGAAAGTGAGATCAGCAAAAGTCCTTTCAGTTTTAAACAAATCAAAGTCTAAATAGTACAAATAAGTGTTTTAAATTACTTATCCCAATATAGACCTTTGTCAGTATTTTATTGCAGTAAAATTCTATTGCCTGGGCCCCTTATTGCAACGTCAGTTGTAAAGCCTGCTGAGTGACGCCTGCTCCAGGAAGAGTTCTGCTTAAAACCTGATGGCAGTCTGCAGCGTGAGTTTCGATGAGCAGAACAGGACCCAGCCAGCGCGCAGTTTCTGATGGTGAGCTGTCACTGCAAGGAGACAACACCTTGCAAACTTCCTACAGCAAGCGTAGCATCTTCACGTAGTATCTACACTTGCTTGTTGCTCAGCCCCTGTAGATGCAGGATCCAGATGCACGGAAAACAGCTCTGTCCACTTGCAAACCTCACATCGGGGCTGACCTCCCCCCTCCAGGATACGTGCATCACCTAAGAGTGAAAATTCAGGTCTGAACTGTTACCCTCAGGAAGCTTGGTGGCTTGCAGCAAGAGGCTCAGATGCAAAGATTTTAATTCAGATCATTTCTTCTTTCCAAGCCATCCCATGACTTCCCAAGGATGGGGAGACAGTGCACCATACCTTCTTAACCACGGAGAAAGACGTAGGCATCCTTTTTTTTTTTTTTTTTTTTTTAACATCATATTGATGCATATCCCTTCCTCTCCTGAGAGCCTTGCTCCACCTGCATTACTCATTTGACTTCAATGGAAGTAACTAGCAGGGTAAAGTACAATTCAAGATGAAGGAGACTGCCACAGTCAGGATGTCCATAACCAGATTCTCCCCTTGGAATGCAAACAACCTGGCCGCGGCGATAGATCCTACCAGCCCACTCCCTTCTCGTTTCCTCCGAGGCGAGTAACATGTGGAACTAGGAAATTCTGCAGCAGCCATGCACCTTCTCTTCCATTTCCTCCATGGGAGCTTTGAATTTCAAGAGGGGCGGCTCCCCACTGGACACCGTGTAATACACCGAGGTCCCATTGGAGCTGTAGGGAGAAGTCCTGGATGCGATTAGGTGCGACTTGGCCTCGCCCCCGTTCTCGGCGACCCCCCCCACGCCGCTGCCGAAGTGAGTGCTGAGGAAGGGGTGGTTGAGGAGCTTGGCCGCAGCCCGCTGCCGCTTCAGTTCAGAGAGCGTCTGGTGGCCCTGCTCCTTGTAGGCGCCCCAGAACTGCTGCGCGTCGGGGAGCGCGGGGCTGCCGTAGGGCAGCACGTGGCCTGGGTTACTGTCAGGGTCGGCGTGCATGCTCCACACGTCGCCGTTGGAGAAGGTGTACGGGTAAGTGCTGGCGGAGGCCATGAGTCCATTCTGGAGGGGGATTTCAGAGTCACACTGGGTGCTTTTGTTTGCTAACTCCGGAAAGAGGGAAGAGTTCTCCAGCAACGAATTCTGCAACAAGAAGACATTAAAGAAGAGCACCTCCCCCTGTTCTCCACGGTACAGGTCATCCCTGTGACAACTTCCTGAGCCAGCTCAAACTCACTCTTTCAACCAGAGGTACTGCAGCAAAGCCACTGAATTCACCCACCAACTCCAAACTGCCATGAGCCCCAGCCAGGAACACAGAAATGAAGAGAAGGCTCCGGAGAGACCTGATAGCGGCCTCTCAGTATCTAAGGGGGGCTGTAAGAAAGGGGACAGACTCTTTAGCAGAGTCTGCTGTGACAGGATAAGGAAGAATGCTTTCAAAATAAAAGAGGGGAGCTTGAGATGGGACATAAGGAAAAAGTTTCTTACAGTGAGGGTGGTGAGGCACTGGCACAGGCTGCCCAGAGAGGTGGTGGTGCCTCATCCCTGGAGACACCCAAGGCCAGGGGGCAGGGCTCTGAGCACCTGGTGGAGCTGTGGGTGTCCCTGTTCACTGCAGGGGCATTAAACTAGATGGCCTTTAAAGGTCCCTTCCAACTGAAACAATTCTGTGATTCTATAATACCATAATTCTATGTTGGCATGAAAGGACTCAAAAAAAAATATGGACTGAGAAATACACGTGTTAATATAACACAATAATAACTGAAGTAAAATCAAACAACTGCAAAGCAAGACAGCAGTTCCTCTGTGATTACCAGTTTGTTAGCCCTAAAGAGAAATGCATATGTCACAACAGACTTCTGTTTCTTCTGGACACTGGTTCACTAGGACCGTATCTCAAACCTCTTCATGCAAACCTCTCTATGTCAATCCAGAGCAGCCTTTCCACTGGAGTGGGATATTCCAGTTCATACTAAATTTGGTCTTCTGCTTAAATCTGACAGAGGAGGTTTACAAATTTTTTCAGCCACCTCCCATCCCAGGAGCAGCATCACCCACCCTCTGCTGCGACTCCATAAGACAGAAGAGATTCCTTACGGGGTCTGTGTTCTCCTGGTCGGACCGAGTCTCCCCAATTTCTCCAATGAGACCCGAGTTCCTTCCTTCTTCTGCCGCCCCCAGCTGCTGCCACACGATGGCCTCTTTCTCGCACTCCTTCCTGTAGAGGTTTGTCCGGTCGGAGAGGCTGGCCCTCCTCACCACCTTCCTGTCAGATGGGGAAGGAGCACAAGGCTGTGAGCAGGGATGCAAGTTCTCCTCACCCTGTAGCTCTTCTCACCTTCTCCCCGCGCTTCCTAGCATCTCCCACTGGAATGTAACATCAGTTTAGTTTCCTGGCACCCACACAAGGCAGACAAAGGCACTTGTGCGGATATTAAAGGTGGGAGGAATTTTAAAGATCTTTAATGTAATACTGCAAAGGTGGGTGATTTCCAAGAAAAAAAGAAAGTGAGAGGTTTTCATGAACCATGGAGATGTGGCACTGAGGGCCATGGTCAGTGGGCATGGTGAGATGGGTGGGGGTTGGGCTTGGGGATCTCAGTGGTTTTCTCCAACCTTAATGATTCCTTCATCTCACACAGCTCACCTCATGGCTCTACTCTGCAACCAGGGGAGTAAATATAGAGGGAAAGGCCCCAGGGGCTGTTCAGGGAGCTCTGTGGTCTGCAGGACTGCTTTGATGTCTAGACAAGGTCTTATAAAGACATTTGCAAATGGCGTCTGAAGATAATATCTTGGCCACTCACCCCCGGCTGCCGGTGCTGGAGGTCCTTCGGCTCAGGGAGGATTTGTGCCTCATCTGAGACTTCATTATCACATCGTGCTTGTGTTTCAACTCCAGAAGCAATACTTTGAATTCCTCTTCCTCACACAGATCTAAGGGACGCGCAAACCAAGCCATCAGTCAGAGCATTCAAATGTGGTGCCATAAACACCATGATAACAGTTATGCCCTCTTAGTAAATAAAACTCCGAATGCTAGGAGGAAGGAGGGAAAATTAAGCAAAATATGCTTAGGCACATTCATCTCCAAACAAATGATGGTAGGCACAATGGCTTGGACACCTACATGGGACCAGAAAGCAGGAGCTACTCATTGTGGCTCAGCTTTGCAATGATGCAGCTATTCATCTAGGCTTTGTCCTACCTCTGGTGGCAGGCTGTGCCTTTATCTCTGAGTGGGTGAGAGATATATTGAGCATCTCAATAATTCAAGGTGGAAGGAAAATAAGTTTCCCTAATTACCAGACTGTACCTCTCCTGGGTGCAGCTTTTTTACTTAGGCCTCCAAAATTAAAGAGAATAGACAAAAGCAGAGCAGGTCAGGGTAGGAGACAAGAACTTCCATCCTTCAAAATGAGAACACATGGATTTTTCAGTTATGACTCAGAAAACCTTTTGGCAAAAGAAAATATGGCAGAAGGTTGTAATACACCCGGTCAGGTGCTAGCACTTTGGCACTTTTACTTCCAATCTGTTCCAGGAATCGTGCGTGTTTTTCTTCTCCAGCCCCAATAAGTTGCCACACTTCACTGCATCCAGGCAGAGCTGGAGACACACAAATCTTAGGGCTGCACTCAACAGTTTCAGAAGTGGTGCTCCAAACCCTGCCATTGTGGGGCAAGTCCAAGACCACAGAGCAAGAGCAGGGAGACTCCAAAGCACAGGGATAGGGGGATGACACGAGTGCAAAAAAGACAAAGGCTTTGTGCTCAAGAAATTAATTTTCCTTTTTTTTTTTTTATGAGTAGGAGGAACTATTTTCAGAAATAATGAAGTAGGCTCTTTAAAACTTCAGTCCCCTCAAATTCCCTACAGAGCTTCTAAATGCTTTGATTCTAGACACCTGAAAAACGAAACGCGAATGCTTCTGAAAGCACCATCTGAAGACCACAGCAAGCATAGAGCAAAGAGCTTCTAAATGCTTTTCTTAGTTACTTTGAGCTCCTTTTCTCATCTTAGTAAACTCACCTATTGGCATCTCATCCAAAGACGTCCTGGCACTCAGGCTAGCCCCATGGGACACGAGCAATTCAGCCATCTGCATCTAAAGGAAGGGAAAGAAAGCCCAGCTGACAGAAGTATTTGAGGCAATCATTTTCTGCCTCAAAACTGAAGAGCTGGCAAAAGATAAGAGGCGATGGTATGCATACTCAACTCGCCTCAAAATATTCTGGTGCGTGTATGATGTTAAACATAGCTCCCGCCATTCAACCACACAAACATACTCTCCCCAAGCTTTCTAAGCACGAGGTTCTTTTTGGAGCTCCAGGGCTATCATCTGTCACCATGCAGCAAGCCCAGTCCTATCACAGATTGCTTCCATCGGCAGAGTGCTCCACAGTCTGTCCAGGCAGAAAGCAATGTCACCCTTGTACCTGACATTTGCATCACAGCCCTTACCTGTCCCCAGAAAGCTGCAGCATGAAGAGGTTCCCAGCCGTCCCAGTCTTTCACATCCAGGCTTGCCCCCTGGTCAAGAAGGACTTCAGCTGCATGCAGATAACCATTGGCTGCGGCTATGTGCAGCTAGGAGACAAGGAAAAGAGCATGAGCCACCTGCAAGGATCGTGAATGTTTTTTTGGGTTTTGGTGTTTTTTGTTCTTTTTTGTTTGTTTGTTTGTTTGTTTGTTTACAGCAAATTTCAGTGGAATTTTGTGCATAGCATCTCAGTCTAAATTTGCACAGGCAGCACATTTTAAATTTGGCAGATGCATTTCCATCAGGTCAAAAGCACGTTGTTCCTGAGACTGAAACTCAGCACTACCTGCATGTAATGCTGTTTGGAAAGGCAAGTGCTTAAGACCGCTTACACATACGGGTTAAAAATACATCATTTTCTATTTTAAATCAAGGTCTCCTAAGTGCTTCCCAGTCTGTAAGCAAACAGCACCATCGAAATGCAAGCCTTCAATGGGGAACATCATCTGCTGTGAACTCTGCATTCCCCATGCCAGAAGACATCTCTTCTTCCCCACTAAGTGCTGGAGATGCCATTTCCTGATCAATGGCTCTGCTTGCTTTGGTCAGCGCTCCCTTTGTGCAAGTGCACTTCCAATCCATCCTGACTGCTTTCACCATTTGAAAATCAGAAACATTTACATCTGTGCCTAATTTAAGTTAAAGGAATCTGACTTTTTCAGATCCCAGCCTCCAACTACGCCCGTTGCTCTGGAGACATCGATAACAGACTTCTGTACTCCACTGTGACACTTCGTGCCAGAATTGCTGCCTGCTGCTGCCTTTGACCTGGGCACTGTTCTGAAGGCACCAACTCCACTCACAGCTCATTCTTTTTCAGCTGTGCTGACAAGGAGCACAAAAGCTTCTTTTCAAAATCTTCCACACGGATTCCACCACAGGAAGCTAAACGCTCCTCTGGAAACAAATCCTAATGCTTTCTGGCAGTTCAATTAATTTCTACATACATTTTATGGCACTGGGTCCCACCCTCTAGAGGTCACGCAGCTTAACAAGGAATCAGTTAACACTCAGCAGCAGTCGGACAAGCAAACGAGGGCTTGAATCTGATGTTGAGAGTTGCTACAATAGCTAACAACAGTTAACTTGCTTCAAAAAGCGCAGGGATAGGCACTAAGATGCCGGCTCTGCTCGTGAGCTGTGCTCACTACTCCTACACGACAACACCAAAACAGGGAAAACCATCCACGCAGCTTCCTCGCTCCTCTCAGCGAGCTGTCGGCGTTGTTTCTGTGCAGCTGCCTGCCACGGGGCAGGTTTCATCACCCCCAGGCTGCAGCAAGGTGAGACGAAGCCACGCGGTTTCACTCACCAGCGTGGCACCTTGGGCGTCAGTCCTGTTCAGGTCCTGGCCAGTCGCAAGTATGTCATGAATGTCACAGATCATGACCTGCTCCGGGGCAGCCCGCATCTCATTGATTTTTTCCTGCGTAATTCCTGTTAAAATTCCAATTAGAGAGAAGAGTCGGGAAGGGTCTTTGTCTCCAGTGGTTGAGTAAAAGTACACCCATGAGTCCCGGTTGGTTGGCACGGCCTCACGCCCTTTTCAGAGGTGAAGGGACTTCACCCTCATCATTATTTAGGAATCAGAGAAACTAGACAGAGGCAAGGGCCAGGAATCTCCGCCAGGCACAGCTCTCTGCTTTTCTTGAGGGGCCAATCGAGAGCCGAGAAGGTAATTTTTAGTGCTGCATTGGCCCACTTCTGTGTTTTGCATGTTCTCGATCCCCTTACCCTGATAGGCCATGCAAGTCTCAATGACGTCCAGGGTTGGCTCATCCTCACAGAGGTCGTAGGGCATGTTGCCATCCGCATTCACTGCCAGCAGGTCTGCTCCGCTGCCAGGGGAGAAAGGCGTTAACGGAAAGGACCCGGGACACCCGAGAGCAGGCGGTGCCGCACACTGAGATAAACGCTTACTAAACCCCAGCTGGTTTTTGCTAGCTGCCCAAATGGCACCAAGCTTTATGTCAGTGAAGAAAGGCTTAAAACATAGCCAAGGAGCTACGGATGGGGAAGACAAATTCCAAAAGTGGACGAAAGGCAGCACCTCGTTCATGGGCTGGGGGTACACGAGGCACTGAGCTGCTCCTGGTCCTCATGCTCCTCCTGGCACTGAACACACCAGCAGCTTCGCAGCGGTAGAAGTGATTTATTTGCTGAGTTTCTGGATAACCATACCAAGTAACTACCAGGTGCTTGTTACCTGGGCATCTGGCAGTCCTTGAATGAAAAGTTCACAAGGAACAGAGAAGCTGTAAAAGATATGGGCTGAATGGTGGAGAGAGCCTCCCATCTAACCAAAGGAATGCTGGCAAAAAAAAAAGTAATAGCAGAAAAATCACCCACTATCAGGATTAATTTTTCTGATTTTCCTAAAGCACTTCTCTAAGCCTCTGTATCAACTCCAGGAGGTCTCTGTTTGGAAGGAAAATAGCCAGTTATATTGATCACTAGCCTCTTATAAAAACTCAGGGTAGAAACTTTCCAGCACCCTCTGAACCATGTCATTTATATTATCTACGAAGTGGTCCTTAATTATCTCTGATCTACTTTTACAGTTACCAGCACTGAAAAGACAACAGACAGTATCCACTTGCATTTAGTTTCCAGTTCCTTTTTCCTTTTTTTACCCCAAATTTGGCCAATTTCAGCTCAGCCCCAAAAGCTTCATGAAACTGAGTCAAGCCATCTGGGGTTTTACCGCGTCTCCTCAGCCCTCCTGCTCTTCCTCCTCCTCTTCCCCAGCGCAGGAAGCGTTCTCACCAGCAAGCTGGGAGCAGGCAATAACCACCTCCGAGAGGTCCCAAGCAGTCCCAGATTCCACCCACTGAAGCTGTGGGTGAAATGAGACTTGCCAAAAGGGACAGACACAACAAGCCACCTACTGCTGGATGAGGATCTTCACCAGGTTGATGTGACCACACGTGGCTGCTGCGTGCAGGGGAGTCCACAGCTCGTTGTCCTTGGCGTTGACATTGGCCCCGTGGTTGAGGAGAAGCTTGACAATCTCTTCATAGTTGTCTATGCAGCACTGTTGAGGGAGAGACGTAGATAGACTGGATTGGTTTTTTACCTTGGGAAGAAGAGGGCTCGTACCTGCTCAGTTGTACCATGGTACCTGGATGTGAGGACCTACTCTATGCTGCAGTGTTTGGCAACAAGCATCTCCAGCATCACATTCAGTACACCCAGGTCAGAAAGGCACCGTGCAGAACACCTGTGCTGGATGGACTGAAGGTTACCTGTGTTCTATAGCATCTTGTCTGGGGTTGAAGCAGCGGAGGAACAACAGCACATATGCATACAGCTGCTCCTCTGGGTCTTCCATATTCAAGAGCAAACACAGCAGAAATTCAAGGTAACCAGTATGGCCACATACCAAGCGATGAGCTGACAAGCTGACATTCCCTTTTCTTAGGGAAAATCCCACACAGTGGCATATGATGAGTAGAAGACCTCTCAGCAGCTCATGCTACCCACCAATGTTATCTGAAGAGATGCAAGCTGGATTCCCAGAACTATGAAGGGCTCCATGGGGCATCTGTCCTGAAAAATTCAGCATCCTCAATGTGTTCACACCATAGCTCAGAGGCAGCCTGCAAGAAGGCCCTGACTGCCTTCCTCTGGGGAAAGCAGAATTTGCTTTGATCCACCTCGTGCTCGCTTTGTGACATGAACGTGCCTGTGAGACACAAGAACAAGATTTGTGCTTGTGCAGAAAGCCTGCTCGTTGGCTGTGCATTGCTGCAGACCCACGCACTGCAGCACAGGGCTGCCAGGGCTGGCCTGCACCCACAGCAAGCATCTCGGCAGCGACAAGCACTCTGTGTGTATTTCTATTTCTGTTTACTATTTATATGGGAAAGTGAAGCTAAATTCATGCCTGTCACGCAGCCAAGTTATCACAGAAGCATACGCTGCATCCTTTCCTGGAAGCCACTGCTAATGGGCATTTGTGATCATTTGGCAGCTTCTCCCTGCTCAGGGATTCAATTAATTCTCATGAAGGCAAAGCTCCCACCTCGACCACCAAATGAAGCTTTACCAAAACCGACCCTTTAGTAGACAAAGCACTTCGGGGCTTCAGCAGCCGCTGGTGGGAGCAGAGGCTGCCAGCCCCTCTGGGTGCCCTCTAGGAGCCAGCTGGCCTTTCCAGGCCAACATCCATCCAGCTTTGAGGACAGAAAGCAACTTGCAGAAAAGATGAAAATCCCAAGTCAGTGGGATTGTTTAAATGGAGAAAAGCCACGTTCCAGAGCTGCACTGCTGCTTCGGGTGGAGGCGGTGGCTGCCAGGCACAGCCCCATGGCACTGTGGGGACTGTCCCGATGAAGTCCCCTGAGCTAATTATTGAACATTTTTGCCCGGCTGAGGTATTCTGCTCAAGGTTGCAGCTCTGCCTTAAGTTCCAGATGTCCCGCATTTTTTTTTTTTTTTTTTTTAGGAAAAACAACCTCCTGAGATGGAATGTTTCTCTTCAAAGATCCAAGACTGCCACAAATAAGAAACAAGGACAGACATCCTTGAGGTGAGGCACAAGTCCAAAACAGCAACCAACCAGAAGGGACGGGGTGTCCTTGTGCCCAAACATGGATGAAGTGAGGAGTGGGGACACCTCCCCCAACAACCAAAGACCCCCAAAGTGCAGAACATTCAAATATGTTATGTACCCTTGCGTTTACGTAATGCTATGACTATGCAGTAGGTAGGTGGGACTTATGTATTAGGTAGGCATGCAGGGTAAACTTTTCGGACTACAAGCAGAATCCAGTGTAGAAACTCTGCACATCAGATTTGTGCGCCCTGCACAGAATAAATCAATGTCTCCTCTCCAAAGACTTGTCTTTTTGAACGTGTTTTGAGAGATTTAAAATCGATGACACTGAGGCTCTGGCGCTGAGCGCCAAGGATCACTGGGTGGGGATGGGGCTGTAGGAAGGATAACAAATCCTCAGGGCAGGGAGGCTTCAAGGAAGGACACAGACTCGCAGCAGGATGGCAGCCCTGTGCTTTACTGCCATCATCTGCCGCCCTCTCGCACAGACCAGCCCACGTCCCTGAGCCTACAGAGAGCTGTGGGGGGCTCCTCCAACACCTCTTCCATCATTTATCTCAGCCCATTCCAAAGTGACGGTCCACAGTCTATCAATGTGTGTTAACGTGTTGGGTCTCAGCCCGCTGCCCAGCACAGCGCGGCAAAGCGACCCAGCTCTGAGCAAGCAACAGCGCCTGGGAGCACTCCGTCCTGCAGCCTCACCTGGTGCAGCGCGGTCAGTCCGTCCTCGTTGCACAGGTCGGGGCTGATGTTGCTCTTCAGCAGGTAGCACACTGCAAGGAGGAAGAGGAGAGCGCGGTCAGAGCGGGCACCCACCCTCTGAGCAGCCCTGGGCGCCCTGCTGGCTCCATCCAGCAGAGAGCAGCAGCACACAGCTTTCCGCCCAGCCTCCAGCCAAAGGAGGCTTTATGGCAGCTCCCGTTTCCACGTGGGTGTGCGGAACAATTTACGTTTTCATCTCTTGCTTTGCGACAGCCGAGTGCAACCTCTGCACACTGCAAGGACTCCGAAGTGGTCAGAGAGCATAAGGGTCTGGGTTTCAACCACGAGAGAGATCTGACTGTGGGAGGATGAGGTGTTGCCTCCAGAAGCCAACAGCCTGGTTGGTACAAGGTGCCCAATGCCCTCGGGGGCCCTGGCCCATTAAAATACACCGGGGTTGCTCTGGACACTTTGCATGAGTGGTTGGGTATTTGAGGAAAGCATGCCAGAGGCTTAACTTTCTTATTGCTGCTTTGGGGGGAAAGGCTAAGATTTATTCTATTAAAATGCAAATTTTGGAAGCACATGAAAAGCCATTAGCCCTTAGGTAAAAGATGAAGTTTGCTCTGGGGTGCAGCTCTTGCATGGGGGTAATAGCAATAAGGCAGAGGAAGCAATCTGACAGAGATAGCAGAAACTCTTCAAATTCAGCTCCACTGACAGGTCGGGATGACCCACACCTGCCCTCTGTTTGCTTTCTCACTCCTTGCTTTTTCTCCAGAGATTTCACTAGCTAATGCTTTTCCCACCCCAGATGTCAGTGCCAGCGCAGGCATGAGCCAGAGCTCGTAGCGGTTCCCCTCGGGACGGGCACAGCAGCAGATGCTCCAGCCCCACTTGATCTGCTGGCAAGGACACAGCCACTGAGCAAAACCAGAGCTGCAAAGTAAGGAGCACTAACAGAGCTACAAGGGCAGTAAACTTCAGTGCTGGCAACGATAACCGAGAGCAAAAGCGGTGAGCCCCGCAGCCCCGTGCAGCTCTGTTCTGACACATCCCAGGGCAGCCGGAGGGGAGCACTGGGAAATGAGGCCACGAGCAGCGCTGGTGAACGAAGCTCTGTTCAGCGGAAGACACACTTGCAAGACAGTCAAATCGAAACCCAAGTGAAATTTTGTACGGATGCCACCGGTCTGAGGCATGTTTCCACTTGCTGGAAATAATCTGAAGGCATTCAGATCTTCGAGAGAAAACCGATAGGAAAAAAAAGAAAAGACAGCTAAGAACAAAACACACCCCACGCCGCTGCAAAGCCCCAATCCTGGCTGTTTTTTCCAGCTCGGGGGCAGCGCAGGAAGCCCGTGTCTATGCCCACGCGCTCAGCCGCAATCAAAGCCCTGACCCAGCGCATCCATGCGATGCCCATGGCTCTGCAGTGAGGGCTGGCCGATGGGCAGCCGTCCCTGTGGGTCTGCTCGGCTGTTACTTACTGCGGATGCTCTGCCATTCAGGCTTTAATTCAACCTCAGCCATCTTAGAGCCACTGTGTACTAACGACGCACGGCCCCATAATCATGTTTCAGCTGATTACGGAGATTTGGACAAGTAGACGCTGGCAGATCAACCTGCAAGTGCTGTCGCTCCACGGGGAGGATGCAGTGGCATAAATCCCACCTGGTTATGGAGCAGCTTTGTGTAACTCAGCCCCTTCCCTCCCAGCTCCTGGCCCGTGCCAGGCCACACAAGTAGGAAACCCACACTGCAGCTACAGGGACATGGATAACCCGACAGCAGCTGGTCACTGCTGGGGGGGGAAAACCTCAGCACATCGCAGGCGTGAACTCCTCAACCTCAACACTTCTGATTAACTTCTTACAGGGAGCTCGGTGCTGAAACGCTGAGCTCCTTCAAACCTGTCCTTCACGTGGGTGGGGAGAAGGGGCTGCGTGCGGGGATTCGCTTCGGTACAAGTTGTGGGAGGAGGTTTCAAAGGCGCAGCGAATGAAGGCCTGAAAACGATCACAATGAGAGTGGGGTGAACAAATGGTTGTGAATAATTCATTGCAAATTATACTACCCAAACCATCACTCAAATGTATTTTCCATTATTCTGCCTGCTCTGCCTCTAATTGAACCTCTCACACACCAAGGTGGAGTGCATCAATCTTCAATTTGTATTTGATCGTTCACATCTGTGCTGAGTTGCACGGAAAGAGCTCCCACAGCAGCTGTGAAAATACACCCGGAGCAGAGCAGGATGTAACCCCCTCCATCACACACCCTGGGACAGCCCGGGCAGACCCCCCCCCTTCCTGCACACAGCCAATCGCTTCTCACAGCCTCACTTCTTGCTCCAAACCCATCCATCAGAGGGAAAGCAAAAAGCCACTGCAAAGCCCCCCCGGGCAACCAGCTCTCACCTTATGAGCTATCATGGCACCATCGCTTTTCACTTCTGCAGATTCCTGCAGAGCTTATACCAGAAACAGCCGTTCCAGAAAAGTTCCTCCAGCAGACAGTGGCTTTCCCATGGAGAAAAATGCCTCTGCCAGCACAGATCCCCCTGCAGCACTGAGCTGCACCACGCAGCTCCGGGTGCTGCCACGCTCCCTTCTGTACCTGGCGCCTGCATACCCCAAGTATTACTAGCTCGTAAAAGAAAAAGGCAGCGCTACTGTGGGGGGAGGGAAACCAGTAAGAAATAAATAAATACACAACACCAAAATACACTTTTTTGGGTGAGATTCCTCCCAAAAATACAGCGGCAAACCATCCAGCTTAGCGAGCAACCTGTGCATGGCCCTGCACTCGTCCAGACCCGGGTTTACGTGGGCCCTTCGCACCCAGTGACTTCTTTGTGAAGGTGATGCTGAAACTCTTTCACTTTTTGGCTCTCCGCTCCTAAAGGTCACGGTGAGAAACTGCTGCACCGAGATTTCGAAGGCGGTGGAAAGATTCTCATGCGTTCGTACCTGCTTTTTTGGGGGTACATGCGGAGACATTTCACTTGCATTCCGACGCACGCTTTTACGCTCTCACCCGAACACAGCGCTGACCACAAACCCCACTGGAACAACTGCCCCCTGCACCACGATGGGCAGAGCCCCCAACGCTGAGCCCGGCGGCTTGGCTGGGATGTTTGCTACACGGGGGAACCTTAGCCAGAAAAACAGCACCGAGGCAATGAGCGCTTTGCCAGCGAAGCACCTAGCTTCTAACACAGCACGCTGCAATGCTCCCATTCACGAGCCCCGCCGGGATGGTTGCGCTCAGCCTCATCCTCCGCTCCTGCAACACGCACTGGGAGCCGGCCCCGGGCCGGGGACAAACACTGCAGCCCCCTGAGGCTTTCTGAAACATAAAACAAATGACAGAAAACAAAACCCACACTCAGATCGCTTCAAACGCTTCGCACGCCTAAAAATAAGTAGGGCCCATTCTGCCTGCTGAGCTGAGACATCCATCGCGGCCGAGCCTTCTTGGGAAGGTTCCCGGCCTGCAGACACCTCCCACCTGGTTTACGGCTGGGCACACGCATTCCTTCCAGCACGCCCACAGAAGCGGGGAGGTTTGGGAAGGGGCCAGCAGAGCCCTGTCTGCCTCGTGCCACGTTCACGGAGCAGCGGGGCGGCCGCCTCCTGCGCAAATGCACCGCGGCCTGGTTCCCAGCCAGCTTTCATTCACACCAAGTGAGAGCTGCTGGCAACTCACGCGTTTATTGAATGCACACAGTCCAACGCTTTCTCCCCCTCTTAGTGTCTACTTCAACCATTTTTGCACCGTGTTTAGACCCCTATCCATCATCACAGTACCATGCACCAAGAATAACACAGTGCAGGGACTACTGCCCAAAGAGACAAAGCACTCTGATCGATGGGCCGCTGCCCAGGCCCTGCTGCAGCCCGCATTTCTCTTGTTTTGTGTCTTCAGGACTTCAGGCTCACATAATCCACTCAGCGCTAGTGGTGCTGAAGCATCTTTCTTTTATGGCTGCCATCCACCTGGGATTATTCAGATGAGTAACGCTATGCAAGCTACCCATCTGCAGCCAGCAGTGCAGCAGAAACAAAGCCAAATTCATTCCAATAGAGAAAATAAAAATTACAGGATGCTGCTGTCTGACAAGCCCTCCTAAGATGCAGCATCGCGTTAAAAAACATCCTCGTCCTCCTCTCCTGCTTGAGCTAACTGTGACCTTGGTCCATGCTGGAGATACTAAACACATAAAAGGAAGCTGAAGTCGGAGATTATTTTCTCCATTCTCATGCCTCATCTGTTATCGGAAGAATAAATAAATCATTTCGGTATGGTTTTTAAACAGATGATGAGCTTGAAGGGATGAGTGTTTTATATAACCCTTGGAATCAGCTGCCTTCAGCAGGATTGCTGCGGGCAGGGAGCCAGGAAAGCAGATTCCCCACCATCATTGTGACAGTGACACCTGGGTGGCCCAGAGCCTCTTCTCTCTCTAAGAGGCATTTTGGAGTATTTTCTAAGAACTGCGACACTCTGAAGAGGCCTCAATAAAACCTTTAAGTCAGATTTATAGAGCTATGGGTCAAGGAGACCAAGGTCAGGTTCTCCATTAGAGACTCAGAAGATGCAGAGCAGTGCTGGGCTTTGGGGTGCTGTGGTGCTCAGCAAGAGGCAGCGTGCAGATGGGACTGGCCCTCTTCAGGTTGGATATTAGGAAAAATGTCTTCTCAGAAGTAGTGGTGATGCACTGGCACAGGCTGCCCAGGGAGGTGGTGCAGTCACCATCCCTGGAGGTGTTCCAGAACCATGGAGATGTGGCACTGAGGGACATGGTCAGTGGGCATGGTGGGGTGGGCTGGGGTTGGACTTGGGGATCTTGGTGGTCTTCTCCAACCTTAATGATTCCATGAATCTCTTTGGATGGTCTTTGGAGCCTGGCGAGACAGCAGCGACCCTGGGGAGCTCCACAGGAACTTGCACCCCACCTGCAGTTGGCTCCTTACACGCTGGGTTCGGTGTGCAGACACGGAGCACGACTTGCTCCCCTCCGCTTCAGGCAGAGTTAGATGAAGGGCACCTACAGAAGCAAGAAATGCTTCTCCAGAATCTCCTCTTCTCCCACTGCTCTGGGCTCCTCCAGCTTTCTTCCCCCCAAAAATTCTCCCTGAAGCCATGGTGACACATGCAAATCCATTCAGGCAACACAACATTAAAGACTTTCATCTGAGCAGCGCAGAGGATCGCACTTAAATACCTGTTCAAAGGCTACTTCTGATGTATGGGACCAAAACCTATCCACTGAGACGTGCAGCAGGCATCGCCTGTGATGTCTCTACTAAGCCTGTTAGAAAATCAATATTTCAGGGCAAAAAGAAAAGGCAGCAAAAAAAATTAATTGGCTTTAATAGCAATTACAGCTTAAGAAGTATTTCAGTAAAAGGGAGCAGAGGTGTCAGGAGGTACACTTCTCCAGCTATCCCAGCACACAAAGGGCTCTCTGCTCCATTATCACAATAGCACAACAGGCAGTAGGGCCCAAGGAGCAGAACTGCACAACCACCCCAAGCTCTGCACACAGCCAGCCTGCAGGACCTGCAACAGGATACTCCAACCTGCTCTGTACAGCAGGAAATAGTTCCTATTGCTGTTTTAACAGTGTTATTAGGTTCCAGAGTCAACAGCCCATTCCCCAGCTCGTGTTTCAGGCATTTATGGGCTCAGCTCAGCAGCTGTACACTGACCTGAACAACAGGAATGCTTTCAAGAGGCTCCATTATAAAACAGGAAACTTTCTATTTAGAGTAACGGAAAAGCGGTTGTGCTGGAGGGGAAGCATCCCCGTGCTTTTCAAGCTGCTCTGCATCAGCACAGAGCAATTCCCAACAGGGAGAGCTCCTCCCCAGCTCGGAGCCCCTTTCTGACGAGCACCTCCAGCCTTCCCCTGCCTCTGGCTTTTTTTGGTACCTTCTTTTTTTGGTACCCTCCCCAGTACCCGCAATGACATTCATTAGTGCTTTTAGGTTCTTTGCTTCCCCAGAAGTTGCCTCCACGTCCTAGAGGATACTTGGGATGAAGATCTTGAAGCGACACCAGATCAAACCCCACAGACACTGCCTCCCTGCGGCCCCAGTGCCTGCCCAGCGCAGTGTGCTGGGATGTGCTCTGCCACAGAGCCCTCTGACCCAGCCCTGTGCCACGCAGCCGCAGCAGGAGCCGCAGCAGCTCCGGGTCCCCTACCCCTGGTGCCACCCACCGCTGCCTGCACAGGGACTGGGGCACGACACGAGTTACAGCACAGCCTGCCGCATCGTCACCCCCCACCTGACAGTGCAGTTTCTTACTGGAAATGCTGCGATGCTGGAAAGGAAACTTCTAAGTAGAAAGTCCCTCCTTAAAAAAAAAAAAAAAAAAAAAAAAAAGAAATGACTGCATTTTCCTTTTAAAAAGCAAGCACTACAGAAAAAACACTTTCACACAAGTTAGGCAGCGCCCTGAACCGCACCAGGGAAGTACCGGCTGCTCCTCTGCAGCCCTCCTGCTGGAGCAGCCCGCAATTATTCAGCAGCAGATTTTAAGTGACGCATAGATTTGAATTTCAGCGGAGCTCTCATCCAGAGAGCTCTGCAAGCTCTGCTGCCAGCAGCAAGGCAGCTCCGGGCCCTCTCTTGGGATTTTACCACCAGCGTTAGCCTTGCTTCACAGATGTGACACCTCAGCCTGTGTTAGAGCAAAGGCTCCGGAGGCTCGGCTTTCTCTGCCAAGGTCACAGTGGCAGCCCATGGCACGGCTGTGACCGCACCGCGAGCCCCAGCTCCAAGCACGGCAGAGCGCTCCTCCTGTCCTCTGCTGTCCTCCCCGCTGGTCAGCCCTGAGAACCAAGCAAAGGAGCTGAATCTGTTGTGCTCACAGCTCTGCAGCAGCCTGACGCCAGCACGGGCATCTGTCCCAGCCACCAAGCAGCTGCAAAGCACCCAGCCACCCTCAGCGGGACCTGGCCTGCAGGCACGGCACAGCTTGGTACCACTGTGCACCCAGCAAGCCTAACTCCAGGAAATATCTGCAGAGCGCAGTGCCTCATGCTGCAGGCTTGTTTTCAGTGCAACCAAACCCACTACTAACTCAGCACATCGGCACGCTGCTGTTGGAGGCTATGGAAAAAGGAAGCAGTGGGAGAGCTACAGGGACTCGTCTCTCTGAGCCTTTGGTAACCACAAGCCATTGTCAGAGCAGGCAGAGATAATCCCTGAAAAACATCGACAAAGGTAATCAGTGTTGCATGGAAACTGGTTCACATGTTTAAGAGTTGAATCAGAAATTAATACCCAGGCTTGGCAGAAACGCAGCCCTTCCACAGCCACTGGAGGATTTGCAATGAATGAGACAGACCTGGCAGGAGGCTCACAGAGAAACCTGCGTGCTGGCTGCTGCACACAGGGGACACGAGCAACCCCAGCCCAGGGCTGAAGCTGGAGACCACTCGCCTCATGGACCCCAAAGCTGATCCCACTGAGGATGCTCTGCTCAACAAAGACCACAGCGTGAACTTGCTGCAGGTTGCTAGCCCTGCAATCCACCTCTAAGCTCCGTTATTTTGAGCATCTATAGGAGAAAAACCTTGTTTCCTTAATATCTCCTGGTTTCTTTGCAGAAGGTTTGAGATCCCCTTACATGAGCCCTCAGAGACAAAGACAACAGATCTTCAGGTTGTCCCAAAACCAGTGGGCCACCAGCTGGGTTGGTCTCTAATTGACATGTAGAGCTCCGCATTCAGGCCAGCTCATCTCTTGTTTGTGCCACCTGCACACAGAGCTGAGGACCCTTTCAAACTCCCCCTCTCACAAGTTTTACCCGAGTTCTGCTCCCCACAAACTCGATAAGCAGAACACGAGTGTTCCCAGCAGGGCTGACGCATTACAGCTCCGTGGCTGCCAGGAGGTGAGCCCATGGGGAAGCAGCCTCAGCGCCTGACACGTCACTTGGCTTCTCTCTCTGTGTCCCTTCAGGTGGTCTCCTGTCTTGGGACGAAATAGATTGTCAAACTCCACCGCAGCATTGCATGTCAACTGCCTCCCATTCCCTCTTCAGCAAAGAGTAAGCTCAGAGGAACGACCATTTCCCTTTCTGCAACAGTGGAGAAAAGCTTCAGTTTGCCAAAGTACATTGCATTTCCCAAGAAGACACAATTTTCAAAATAATTAAGTCATTAAAATTCCCCATCAGCTTTTGCCATTAGCAACAGCAGGACCATTCTCCTCTCCACAGTGACAGAAGAACTTTGCTAACTGCTGCATTAAAACCAGCTTTGTTAACGAACCATTTCATTCCGCTCCTGCTTGCGTACCAGAGAGTTCCTTCACCAGCGGATTCCCCACGTCAGGGAGTTTTTTATTACATGTTCAATACTACAAGAAGCCAGGAGCAACGGGCTCCAGCTGGGTGCTTTCAGCTGTCTCAATACAGGAAAGGTGACAATGACCAGGGGAACGCCCTGGGTACTCCCTGCACCTCTCACACCTGTTTGGAATGAACACTTCTGAGATGCTCCCCATGTTCTACAAAGACTGAAGCAAATCCCGCTCTGTGCCTCCTCTCCCATCCCAGCCAGTGCTGCAGCACAGAAGTCTGCTTCTTCCTGCACACCTCACCACAACGTGCTGCTCTGGGGGAAAGCAGCCAACCAGACCGGGGCACCCAGCAAGGCCCGCGTGTCACACGAGCAGCTGATAACTGTACCGTTGTGTAATGGAAACCTGATCTACAAACCTCAAACCAAATTCTAGTTATTCCCCTCTGAAAAGAGAACGCGTGCAGCTGGAGCTGACCCCGCACGCTTCTCCTGCTGCCGGTCATCTGAGCTGTGAGCTCTGCACGGCTCCAAGCCCCACCAGCACATCACCTCTCCTCCAGCTTCTGTAAGCGCAGGGGAGATCTGAGAAGAAGCAGACTGCCAGCAAAGAGCGAGTGAAAACAGACCCTGATTGCCCAAGGGAAACGCATGCAAGCTATTGGCAAGGGGACAGAGCACCTTGTGCTGGCAGGACCGGCACAAACCGCTGTGTCCTTCTGGATAAGGGCACAAGGAGGGCAGGCACCCGCAGTGCTCCCTCCTGAAGCACACATCAGGGAGCGCTGGAGCAAGGGCTGACCTCCCAGCAAAAAGCGTGCGGTCCTCACCGAGCAGGCAGCGCTCCGGGACAGAACAACTGCAGGGCTAAAAGCAGCGAGATGATGATCAGGCTTGGCACAAAGCACAGATAGTTGTCGGGACAGACCACATTAACCTCTCTACTGCTGGAGCCTCAATCCCCCACGGAGCTGCTCCTCGTGAGGGCTATTTCTCAAGGCTGACCCCAGGAAATCGAACTGGTTAACCTGCAGCCATCACTGCGTGGAAGGCAAGGGACAGGGTGAGAGGCAGGACCACCTCCTGTGCCACCACCAGCACCAGGCTGCTCCTCTGCCAGCTGCACCTCGCTGCCTTGCGCCAATGGCGGCAGGGAGAAGGTCTCAACAGAACTGTGGAAAATGCAGGAGCTTTGATAAATCACAGAATCATCGAATGGCTTGGGGCAGATGGGACCTTAAAGATCATCCAGCTCCAACCCCTGCCGTGGGCTGGCTGCCCCTCATCAGATCAGGCTGCCTGGGCCCCATCCACGGCCTTGGGCACCTGCAGGGATGTAGCCTCCGTTCCTTGCTGGAAATCAGGAGGTGTTTGGTGCTGCTGAAGCACATCTCCAGACCGAACAGCAGCGAGGAGGGCAGCCCCGTTGTGCAGAGCCCCCGACTGCTCCCACCTGCTGCTGCACCACGCAGGGCGATGCAGCTCCCTCCACCACCACTTCCCTTTCGTGAATTTGATAAGAACTGCTGACTGCTGCTCGACTTCATGCAAGAGCAAAACAAAACAACCAGGAGGCAGGAAACGGCCACGCAAGGCTCTCTGGAAGATGTTCTCTCCACGATTGTGTCAGAAACACCAGGAGCACAGCGAGACGGATTCGAGACATCACATGCGGCTGCAGCCAAGGACAGCTCATCAGAAACCCCATTTATTTAACAAATATACCAGCAGCTTTTCTAAGCCCAGGAACCCACAGGGGACTGGTGCCCGCCGCTCTGAGTCAGGGGAAGCGTGGTGTGCAGCAAGCCCCATGCGAGGCACTGCAGCTGCATTTCCCCGAACCGCCCTGATCTTGTCTCACAGGAACACGGGGCTTGTTCTGAAATTCAGCCCTATGCAAAGCAAACAAACAGCCCACAGCACTCACCAAACCCTGCTGTGTCCAGGAAAGCACAGCAAATCAAGGCACATCGGCAGTGACTTCACAGCACATCAGCAGAGATGCTTTCGTGCTCCTAAAGCCAGGTGATTTAAATTCTGGGCTGCCACATGTTTTAACCCTGAGCTATTTTTTTTTTTTCTCTTCTATACCCAAAAGATAAGTCCCCATCATCAAGAGAGCAGAACTCGCAGAAATCAGAATTCCTGAAGATGGAGTATGAGAAAACGGTGTTTTCTACGGGAAATCAGTTCAAGAGAGGCTCAGTAAAACATGATGGATAATTAGTGTTTTCCTTTTGACAGCTAGGAGCAATTGTCATCTCCTTAAATCAAGCACACTCGCTAACGTAAAACTTAACTGCCTGAAAATGAAACAAAACATCGAGCAAAAAATAATCCCAGTGAATATTAGCGAAGATTTACAGTCATATGGCAGTGTCACCTGTGCGAGACAACTCAGGTAAAGCCAAGATGGAAAGAGCCATCAGCTGAATGAACACGGATGGAAACAGAGCTCCATCAGGCTGGGTTTCTACTAATAGAGTAGAGCAAAACAAAACTAACCCGATTAGGAAGGGGACGGAGACCGATCCAGATCCATCTGGTGAAGCAATCAGCTATCAAGTGACATTTATGGTTGTTATGACGGTGGCACAAAGCAGGCAGCACGGACCAGCAGATCTGGCCCACATTTAAGGGCTGGGGGTAGACCCATTGAAATAAGGACAGTCTCCCTCCCCACAGCTTACTTTCCGAGTCCAAATAAAATAGGCCATAAAGAAGGCCTGAAAAAAATTTAATTACGTAGAGCAAGCGATGTGCATGGCCTGCCAGCAGTGTCACTCTGCCTTCGTACAGCAGTCTGCCTCCCGTACCCGCAGATCGGAGCCTATGGCTTGGGCTCATTTCAGACAGCAGGCAGGGCTATGCAGGGGCACTGCGCTCAGCCCTTGGCATCCTGCTCCCAGCAAAGCTGCGCTGGGGCTGAGCAAAGCACACCTCGGCTCCCCTGAGCTCAGCACGGGCTGTGCACGGTGCTGCATCGTCCAGGAGCACAATGTACGTGCAGCAGCAGCACCGTGTCCGCCCTCAGAAGGGAGTTAGATCCCAACTCCCATCACCAGCACTGGCAGCCACTGCCTCTTCCAGCCAACCCACGCAGCCCCAGGTGAGCTCCCCGTTGCTCACAGCCACCAACACTGCTTCCCAGGGCTAATTTGGGTTAAGTGCAACCTCAGTGACTTGCTGGGTGTCTGGTCCTCCTGCTTCACTGGTCCATCATTAACAACACCAATCACAGCACAGCTGTGGGGCTGCTCATTAACACAAGAAGCATTAATGTGAGAAGCACCAAGTCTGGCAGGCTGAACAGCCCCTTCTCCCCTCTGCCCCAAACCGACAGCTCCCTGCCTGGGCCCGGTCAGACAGCGGTCTCAGAGGATGCTGCTACTCTGTCCATGTCCCACTCATCCCTGCCTGTTCTGCTGCTTTCTGGAGCCGTGCCCATTCCAGGGGGATGCACAGGTGGTCAGGACACCATGTTTGCGTCCCAGAACTGGGGGATGGCACAAGAAACCCACAGCTGGAAAGCTGCGCAGAGGAAAAGGATCTGTGATGATGGTCCAAACCCTGAACCCATGCTGCAGCTCAAACGCTGACCAGTGCTGGAGTGAGAGCTCTCCTCACTCTGAGGAGCGATGGAAAACTGTCACAGATGAGAATAATTTGGGGCAGAGGGGAGAGCGGCAGCTTGTACATGGCCATTTCACAATCACAGGATTAAAGTTATGGGATTTGCTACGGAAGCACACAGGGAATCCCTTTCAGTTGCCTTTTTACATAAAGCTCTACAAGCACTGGCCCATCTAACAGGAGCAGGATGGACTGCGAGCACTCACAGCCCGCCCTTCCTAAAGGCTGCTATTTCAGGCTACCAAGCCAAGATTTGAACAAAAAGAAGAGTCCCATTTGTTTCTGAAGAGTCCTGCTCTGGCCTGATAGTTTGCTAATTAAAGATGATCCATCTGAAATGAAAGAAAATAAACCAGGTCGGAAGAGTTCGGAAGTCACAGAAAGCTAAGTAGGTTGAAGCCAGTTGTGTGCAGGAGGCTGTGTGCCTGGCCTCACCTGCTCCCCACAGAGCCCACACTGCCTGGGCTCGGACACAGCCCCCAGGTCAGATCCCTCCTCTCTGCATTGACAGTGGAGATGCCTCAGCACAGGAAAACCGCTATATGAATGTTTTCGTTCAAGATTATTTTCTCAGTACAATTTCGCTCTTTTGAAAAAAACATTTTTGACAGAGAAGCTGTGGGTGCCCCACGCCTGGAGGCGCCCAAGGCCGGGCTGAATGAGGCCCTGGGCAGCCTGGTCTGACGTGGACATCCAGCCCACAGTCAGGGCTGGAAGTGGATGATCTCTGAGGTCCCTTCCAACCCAACCACTCTATGGAAAGCTAGGCAGCCAAGCCTGCCGGGAAACAGGGAGCCAAGGTCAAAGCTTGAAAAACGTGGCCACGTGGATGGATGCTGGTACAAAATCCACACTGAGCATAAGGAACAATGACTTAAGCCAGTTTCCTACATGTATTACACTTACAGCCACTCTGCCTCGTGCCATCTAGGGAGTGCAGAGGCCAAACTCAGCAATAAGCAGTTGCAAATTGCAGAGACCTCAGTGGAAACTGCATCTGCTTCCTTGGAGCTACACAGGGGCTCTTGTTCCCCGAATTAAAAGGAGTGCAGGGTGCTTGATTGCATCTCGGCTCTTGATTACAAAGGCATCAGCAGACAGAATTAAACAGCACGTTCCTGGCCTATTTAGCATCCTTTGAGCGATGAGTTAGAGAGTGGCAAGGCTTAGGATATTTTTAATAGGTGTGCTAGAATCTGATATATTTCCTTTTGTCAAGGCATTTGCAGCAGGTGATAAGATTTCCCAAAAATCTGGCCAGGCTCCAGAGGAAGAACCAAGCAGTGGAAGTGTATGCAAAAGCCGCTCTGTGTTGGGTTATCAGGCACTGCCTGCACCAGCTGCCATAGCAACTGCTGTTAGAGAAAGAATTAGAGCATTCTTCACGGAAGCAGGAAAACTCACAGTCAGTACGCGTAAGGATGGGATGCAAAGCAAAATACAGGAGGATAAATACAAGCAAGTGAGGAGAATACACAGAGCTGAGCGAGAAGCAGGACTGCCTGCACAGGTGTATGTGCTCTGGTGTTGTGGAGGTGCCTATAAATACACTAAGATACCTAACTCCAGCCTCATTAGCAAGCATTTTAGATACAGTTGATCCTGCCTTGGGGCAGGAGGTGGATTACATGACCTCCCGGGGCCCGCTCAACCTCTATTTTCCATGATTCTAGGAGGAAGAAACCTACACCAGCTGAGCAACGCTGGCCTCAATCCAGCAAGGCAGGAATTTAAATCTGGAAAAAAATAGATTTAATCCACTTTTAAAGTTCTCCTTGACCAGGAGAGGGGGCAGAAAGCAGAGCCTGCAGCCACGCACAGCCACAGCTTGCAGCCAAGGCCCTCCTGCCCATGCATGACATCCACATATCGTGTTCTCAAGTGCAGCAGGGTAAAGCAAGCATCAATCACGAATGGCTTGGTCCTGCAAGAAGGCTTCACCTCCAAAAATATTCATTTCCCCACCAACATTTATTTGCAAAGAAGAGCTGGCCACAGAACTGTGCCTTGACCCAGATCCGGTGGCAAACACAGTGATGCTGCAAAATGCCATGTAGCAGCGAGGCATCGCGCTGACGCCTTGCACGCTTCTGACAAGATTGGCTTAGATATCAGCACAGCTCTGCAGAGCCTTGGCTGGGGAGGTCACAGCCAACGTGGGCAGAGAGCCGACATTTCACTCCAGGTTGCTGCTGCTTATTACGCAGAAAATAGCAGAGGTCTCTGACTGAGCTGTTATCCACGCTCTCTTGTTTCTCGTTATTGGAGGGGGACAAAACACACAGTTACCTGAGCAGAGGAAATGGCACACACCTGGAAGGCAGCCAGGCAGGCAAGAAACGCATCGACCGCAAGAAACTCCATGTCACAGCCCCGCAGAGCCAGGAGCTGAAGCAGCAGCCCCTCAGCCTCACCCTATGGAAGCCAGACGTGCTGCGTGGCATGACCCGTTCCAGCAGCCACCACCCACAGCCAGTAAGCAGGCAGCGATTCTTCCAGGGAAATCACAAGGACAAACAGGCTGGGAAGTCACCAGCTCTAAATTAGAGCAATAGATCAGCAAATATTAATGAGCTCAGATATGGAAGTTCAGGCTTTGACATTTGGCAGCCCACAGATAACAACAACTGCGCAGCCACTCAAGGCCGCCCCGCCGCAATCAGAAGCAGAGCAGCCAGGATAGAGAACAGAAAGGTTAAACGCTGGAGAATTAGCGCTCTGCTGCGTGCATGAGCACCCAGAGCCCCAGCAGAGGCACCCCCAGTTTGGCTGGGCAGGGCAGGAGAGCAGATGGTGACCCGACGTAGCCTGCCTGTGTGTGCCAAGAGCCCCAGCTGCTCCCCACCCCCCGGACCTCCTTGAGAGCGCTCCCTCCTTGCAGGTGCATGAGGAAGCAATACCAGCCATACCATCAGCAACACCAAAAAGCTGTGCCAGATTTAAACACGTGGCCTATGCAGCCTGGTCTGGCTAAGGGCCATTCACTGCCAGGAAATTGGGCTTTTTAGCATGTTGTTCCAAATAAGAGAGACCTAAGAACAGATAGCCTGTAAGTGCAACCAAGGAGGTGGTTTCTGACTTTCACCTCCAGAACACATTACAGCCAAATTTCAGAAGCAGATTAAGCGATTTAAACTACATTTAGAAAGAAACAGTTCATCGGCCAATCCCACTTAGAGTTAAAACACCTTGAATCCAAACAGAACCACCTTCCTAGAGGGACAAGTAGCTTTGATCCAACGTTGGGTGCCCATCTTGTAAGATCACTGCAGGATATATATATATATATAAAAAAAGACTTTCCGTGGTATCAGAAATGGTAGAGACACTTAAGTATAGAAGTCAGGAACTGAAAGAACACAAAAACCACCCATTTCCCTGTGCCGACACACAGCGTGAAGGGGTGGTTGCACCCAGGGAGGCGAGCAGGAGGCAGGTATGCAAGCATTTGGAGGTTTCATTTTGGCTACAAAATAAAAATAATAATAAAAATCCCAGTGAGGCTTCCTATATCACTGCGTCCTAGCATATCCTAGCAAGGACAGCCAGGATGCGCTATTACAGAGCACATTTGCAGTCGTGTTTTGGCCAGGAAACACCACATGCTGATATTGATACTCTAGAAATTTAGAGCAAAAACAACAACAGATAACGCATGTATTTCTGCTCACGTCTTAAAACTTCTGCAAGAAAAGGATTTGAAACAAAACGTTTCAGTTGACTCTCAAGCTGGGGAGGCAGATCCATCCCAGGAAACCCAGAGATGGACTTTCAGTAGTAATTCCCAAAAAGAAAAGTTTGCATTCCTAGCTCTTACGGAAATAATTTTCCCACTTCGTTGAAATTCCAGAAAGTCGTGAGGAAAAATTAATAAATAAAGAGTACCCGTTTGTTGTGACAACAGAGAAAGTTGCATACTCAATATTGCTCGTGCCCCCAGATGCCATCTCGTCAGCTGCCATATGCGAGCCACCCCGCCTTAGCATCAGGTTGGGATTGTCTGAAAAAAGCCAAGTTAAATGTGGCCAAGTGTGTGAATCTGCTTTTGGAAGACACACCAGCCGCCATGAACAGAATTAACAAAATCCCTCGCTGCCAGGAGCTCCCACGCGCAGCTCCTTGAAGAAAAGGGGTTTCATTTCCACACCAATGGAGTTTAAAGACTCAAGAAACATTTTTGTTGTCGTGCAGAAGCTCTACGTTTCTGACTCGAATCGTTCCCCAAATGCACAGGTATACACTCAGACTGCTGGCAATAAAAGGCACTTTCTTTCAAAGCTCTTCAAAGGGCACAAAACCCAGGAGAAAAATCTTCCGAGACAGATATATGCACTTGCTCATAGACTTGGACACAGGAACTCCATGTAAAAAGCTTCAGGAGACTAATAATGTGGGTGGAAAATTAAGGCACCTCATAAAGGTTTTTAGTAACAAGGGAACAGATCGCATCAGCTAGGAAAGGTTAACGAAAGCAATTTATAGACACTAATTAGGGCCTCTCTTTAAAGTGCCTTTGCAATGACAAGGTTGGTTTTATTCCAGAAAGGTGGAAAGGAGCTGCCTGGGGAGAGCTGTGCTTCTCGCACACAGGGCTTGTCACCCTCGGCATTACCGAGCACTGAGGAGATTTAAGGGTCATTATGAAGGGAAACATGGGGGATGTGCCTGTACAAATAAGCTGTGCAATACTTATACCCTCCCGGGGAAAATCTTCTCAATGAGATGAAAGCCAAGCTCAGCCTGCCCTGCACAGCTCCTAACTGCCAAGTGGTGGGGTAGGGGGAGGCCTCAGCAAACCCCAAACTGCTCACGGGAACTGCTCTGCCAGGTACCAGGACCCACACTGAGCTTTCATTCCTCTTCTGAGGCATCAACCATGAGGATCTGCAGGATTAAATTCCTCCAGAAGCTCTGTTTGACGTAACTCTCTGCCCTGACAGAGTTTTGCTCGCAGGAGACGGGAGCTGAAGGACTCTGACGCTGCCAGAGCTGCGTCCATGGGGACAAGTGCCCATGGGGATGGCAGCAGGAGAAACCAGGGCACTTTCAGCACTGCGGGAAGGTGAGGTGGTCCTTCGGGTGCTTTATTTCTCAGTTGGTTCCCTGAAAGAAGCACAGCCTGCCCACAGCTAGGGCGAACCTTCCAGTCTCCGCCAATGCGGTAGAAGCTCCCCCTGCACATGGGTTGAGTGAGGAAAAGCACTTCCAGGCAGAAAATGCCACACATCCCCCCCAGGCAGCCTCTGGGAGCTCCATCTTCCATTTACAGGACGCCAGCCCCTCTCCTGCTCCCTGGGACCGCTCCTGCAGCAGCTCAGTGATGCAGAAAGCCTGACACGACAGCCTGGCAGCAGCCACCAACCACCCCGGGACCAGCCTCCATCCGTCACCTCACAGACTTCGGCAGCCCTTGCAATTTCTTGGCAATTAGTACAGTGGCTTCCAAAGCTTTTTTGAATTATAAAGCATTTCTCCTTCCTAACTATTAAAACAGAAACTTAGCACGACACTGCTACAACACAGCTAGCCTGGGGTCCTTTCCCCTACGCTAGCTTCACCCCCGTCCCTACCCATCTCATGTCTCACAGCAGACACAACTGACAGATCTTCCTGGATCTCCCTGCGATCCTCTCACCCATCCAACCCATCTACAGCATCATCCTGCAGCCAGCTCAGGTTGTGCCTAGAGCTGGGCTTGGGGCTTCAGTATATTGTCATTTAAAATAGCTACAGAGTGTGATGCTCCTTCAGAGAATGGTCCAGCTTCCTCTGTGGGAGGAGCATGGAATAGGTCCCAAGATCCCCACTCTCCCCTCAGAGCTGTCCATAGGTCCTTCAGCTTCAAGCCAAGGGCCTCAGCCGAGGCAGGTGGCAGCCCCAGGCCTGGTTCTGTCAGCAGATCCCAGCAAGCTGTTCACACCAGCTTGTTTGCTAAACCGGGGACGTTTTGACAGATCTGTCGCAGGAGATGTTCACAGCTCCTGCCCACACTCCTTGTCAGTGTCACCTCCTTTAGCCCTATTTCACCACCTTGCTGTCCCAAAATGGGAAGCATGGTGGCTTGGTCCTTACCCAAACAAAGCAGAGATGAGGGAGATAACTGCGGGCACACAGGAACCCATTGCAGTGCCTGTTATGGGGGGCTCCCCTAAGCCTGTCCCACATGGACCTGCAGGGCTCCATATAGATGGCTCCTTCTCCAAGAACTGCCCCACATGATCATGCTACATCCCACAGCTGGCATGACCTGGGCTCAGGGACTTGAGGCTGCTCTGAAGGGCAGGATCGGGTTTTCCCTTCAGAGCCACCACCCTACTGGGCTCGGCCCTCCTCCAGCAGCAGGCCACGCCACAGCACAGCACGCCTTCCTGAGAGAAAGCTAACTGGCTCCTCAGCTCCACTCATCCCAAATTCATTGCACAGTGCCTATGTCATCCACTTTTCCACCTCTGGAGTGAGAAAGTTAGAAAGTTATATAAAGAAAGCGAATATTAATAAAGGATGGAAATTGCACGCCTGCTCGGAGATCACTGAAGATATGATGAGCACTAACGGCACCCCCAGCTCTAAATTTCCTCACACGAGCTTCTCAACTTTTTAAATCATTTATATTTCTCCTCCCCCTCCTCTTCCCACATGGAAACAAAAGATGATTCATATGCTGAAATCATCCCCAGGGACCTCCAGAAGGCCAGGAATTCACTCGCGTAGCCTCCAGCATTCAGTAAGGAAATATTCCCAGTTTGGCATCTAGGTTTGCTGCCATCCCCTCCTACCCTTTATACCGGTGCCACAGCACAGAGGAACAGAACCTGCCCACAGGCTATTTGTAGGACTTAACTGACCACCAAAACAATCGAGTTTAATAAACTCAAGGCATGTGAGAAATCCAGCTGCGCAGGGGAAGCACCCGCGGTTAAGGCCTACAGCCGCCACCTGGGCCTGCTGAGAAAAAAAACCAACGCGATGGCAGCCCCAGCACCGAGCAGAGGCACCACTGCTGAGTGAAGAGGGACAACAAGGTACCTGCAGCCCAGCATTGTGACTACCTGCAGCTGGACAGCTGCATCCAAAACCCAACCACACCCTGCCAAGTGTCCATCAACACAGGCATGGGCAATCCATGTCATAGATCTGTCATCTCAGCTGATTCCACTAGATATAATCTCAGAACACAGCTCTAGCTGGTTTCCCTTTTGGGGCTTTGCTGGAAGGCCAGAACAGCTCAGAGTGTGGAACATGGCTTCCCTGGAGCAGAGAGCTGGAAGCAATTGTTAAACCTTTAAAGCGAGGAATTATCATGGGTCTGCTCTCCCAGGGAGAGGTGACAAACACATGCACAGCCTCAAAGCAGGGCTTGGCAAACACTTGTAACCACCAAATGTGGTCCACCACCTAATCCTTCCATTTCCAAGCAGTGCTGGGATGTAAGGACAAGTGGTGCACGAAAGGCCATCTCAGAAACAGGGACATAATCCTGGTCAGATTCCTTACAAGACCAGGTTCTTGCCTTCCACCCACATGCACTGGTTCTTGCAGAAGATGTCAGAAACCAGAGCAACATTCACTAGCAGAGATATAAGGCAGTTGGGTAGGTTTCCACAGCATCTTCCTTAGACTGTGCAACACCGGTAGATCTGGAAGATCACACTGATTTCACTACCTGGCAGAGCAGCAATCCCTAAGACTGCTTCAGGTCTTCTCTGAGAAATACTTTTACCTTTCCGTAGAGTACTTGCCCTCAGTTCCCAGTAGGGTTGAGCCCACTACCTTAACGTGGACTTTGTAACATGCGGTACACAGCGACTTGGCTGTTAGGAAACCAGGCAAGGATGGTGTTAATACCCAAGATAAGGAGGAAGAGGCGAGGCAGACAAATCTCTCTCTCTTGAAAGTACCTTCAGCAATAGGAAAGCAGGTGGTTGCCCACTGTGTGTAATTGGTGACCCAAGCCCTCTTCCTAGAGAAGACTTCTTGTTAAAATGGTTACTGCACTGGAAGTGAAGTTCTCTGTATTTCATTTATAAAAATCACAGGAGAATTGCAGCAGACACTGCAAGAACAAAGACCCATTTCTCTCCTTTGGGTGAGTAAGAAGCCTCTTCTGCTGTCCCTCCAACAGCGCTGAGGACCCCTCAGGTCCAGCAGCAGTGCTGGTGGCATCACCAGAGCTCAGCTCAGCTGCCCCACTTCCAAACAACTGCCAGAGCCCTGGCTTCCCAGAGCTCACAGATTTTCCCCCGTGCATTGCTGAGGCTAACTGGGATTGGCTTTTAGACATCTTCTTCTTCCCTTCATTTTAAACACAAGCAAAATAAAAATGGTGCCATTAAACCAATTCCTGAACAATTTGGAACTTTCTTTTCTACAGGAAGCGTTAAGCAAAGAAATGATTTTCATTATGTTAAATAGGGGAAAAATCTATATACCCGTGTAGCTCTCAAATCAATCCCCCAAGCAGGGAAGCTGAAAAGATTTACACTGACATGTAAATCCCCGCGACAGACTTCTGAAAAGCCTCTCAAATAGGCACATCCAGAAGGCACAGAAGCATTTCTCACCTTCTGTAAATGGAAAGCGTGAAAAGGAAAGAGATGAAAGCTGCCTTCCTTTTCCCAGATCTCGGTCATAACTCCTGCCCCATCCTGTCACTGTGCACCCACTCCTGATGTCATTCCAGGTAATGCTGGTGACTCTCAGCGCTTTGAATGCCCCAATCCATTGCTATGCCAGAGACAGGGACACTCTAGAGAACAACACCATGCCAAGGGCAGCCCATGGATGTCAACATGGATGCACACTGAGAAGCTATGTGGACCTCACAGGCCAAAAAAAGGATCATCTGCCAGATGCAAGCACCCTACCTTCCTCCAAGTCGTTCCTCAGAGAAGCCTCCAGCAGAGCAACACTGGCTTCAAAAGACACTTTCTTCCGGTTTACAGCATTTCTCTTTTTTTCATGCTTCCGCTTCTTGTGCTGCATCTCCTTCTCGTACTGAGCCCATTTCTTCAGCTGCTGAGCCCTCCGCTTCTGGGCCGCCCGCAGCCTCTCCAGCGTGGGCACCTTGTCCAGCAGCTGCAGCTCTGTCAGGAGGTCCACGTGGGCATCCATCGCTTCTGCCGGGAGAGAGGGGCCGAAGACGTCCCAGCTAGAAACGGTGTCCTGCCACAGGTCCTCTCGATCGCAGCTGCCTGGTGCTATACCAGCATCTTGGGACCAAGCTGGGAAGGACCCATCGCAGTCTGATGAGAAGACGGTGGAAGCCTGAAATGAGAGGTAAGTATGAGGGATCTCATTGTCCCACGCAGACAAATGATTAAGATCAGCCCACTAGAAAACTCAACAGGCAACACCTACCATCTCAAAAGAAGGTTCATTTAATTGCGTTTTAATCACTTGTTTCTTCTCACTGGCCTTTGTGATTCCACCTCTCACCCACTTCAAATACCCAAGCAAAACCTTCTTAACTAAGTAGCAGTTCTAACCTACAATACATTCACAACTGAAGTTCAAGGTAGCCCTCCTTTATGAGCAGAACAAAGCTTCAGTGAGCTAACAAGAAGTTCTTCCATAGCGTTTCACAACATCATTCCCTAGACAACTCTGGACAGACACATCCCCAGGCAGGTTTCCATCTGCCACAAGCATCACTTGTGCTCCACTGGCCCCCTCTTACCCCAGTCTTAGCCAAGGGCAGACAGATAGGATATGGCTCCCAGGAAGGTATTACCTACACTTTAACCACCTCAGCTACTTAAAAACATCGGGTTTTGTGTTCATTTCATTTTTTCCCCAGACACTTTCTCCACAATGCCGTAGCCCAGTTCTAGTTCTGCTGTACAGTCTCCATACTCACAGCAGCAAACACAGTTATAGCACTGACCTGGGCTCATGGTGCAACCACAGCATCAGAGATCACCGAGCAGCAGCACCCACAGAGCAGTGAGCTGGGAGGCCCAGGGGCAACCACCCATCATCTGCTGCACAGCAGAAGGAAGCGTGCCCCAGATTTAAGGGTCAGCCCAACAGGGAAAGATGCACATGAAATAAAGTCAATGCCGCAAGTGAACTGAACAAGTCCATTCCAAATAGACCCACTGAATGTGTACCATGGCAAATCAAAGCAAGCTACAAATAACCACATACAATATCAGAGCTCCGAGGAGCTGCTTGGAGATGTCCAAACCATGCAGCACATCCACTGCATCCCAGTGAATTGCACAAGGCAGAGACATCCAGTCCTTTCAAATATTGCCACAGACTTTCCACCGGGGTCTGACCTCACCTATAAATACCTCAGCTCTGACAGCGAGACATGCCACTTCCTCCACGAGATAATTGGTTTGAAAACTGAAAACAAACAAACTCAGCCAGAGCGCACAGGCAGGTCGCTCTACGCAGCAAAGGGCCAACAGAAGGCCAAGGGCAGCTTCAGTAGCCCCTACAAACCTTATTTTGAGGGTTTGGGAATAGACGTGAACAAAAATAAAACTGTTTATGTCCCATGAGAACTCAAGATTGCAAAACTAAATTAATAATAGTAATAATAATGTTTCAGTTCCACACAGGTACAAACCCAAAACCTTGCAAAGTTTTTCGTAAGAGAGATACCACCAAGCAATTCCAGGACTTGCTCAAGATGCCCTCCAGCAGCAGCTCCACAGCGTGGGCACCAACGCAGCCCTCTTCCCAAAAACCTTTCGTTTGGAGACTGACACCCTTCCAAGCACAGCATTTTGCTGGGAAGCTCTTCCCACCTCCCATGAACCCGGCTCAGGCCCACGTGGGTGTTCCTGCAGGTATCTTTTCTGGCGATCTCCGCTGCAGTAACATGGGCTGCAGATCTGAAGCCCGCTGACAATACCTCGAGTGGCAGAGATAAGGGCAGGAAATGCCTCTCGGCATAGCGCATCGGCACTCCCACCCAGAGCCTTTCCCAGCCCGCTTCCACCATTGTTTGCTGAAAGATGAATAAATATGCCCCAAAATACACCTGAAGTAGAAATGACGGCCCAATTCTGCAGGTTTTCAGAAGCATATAAACTATGTCTGTGTTTCTCTGATTACCTAAGAAAAGCTAGAAGTTTTCCTCATGGACTGAATTTGGGAGGTGCAGCAGGACACCGAGTTACGAGGCAAGGAGAAGCATGGCTTGGTCTGCTCACCCACGTTTCAGCTTTCCTGCTATCACAACAGCAAAAACAGGGAAAGATGAGCTGCCCACAGACAGGAATGAACAAAACAGCAAAGGGGGAATGAACACTAGGAGGTATCTGCTGCTCCCACCAGCATCAAGGCCGCTTCAGCACCAAGAACCAGCCCGTCCTCCAACCACCCAGTCAACCTCTAAAGGAGGAGAGAGGTTCCCTGGGAGGACTTCCTGAAGGGGACACAGCTCAGCTCCCAGACTTGGGCACAGGGCCTTGAGCACCCTCCACGGACAGAATCATAGAATCCTTAGAGTTGGAGAGACCTTTAAAGGCCAACTGGTCCAACTCCCCTGCAACGAACAGGGACATCTGCAGCTAGATCAGGCTGCTCAGAGCCTGGTCCATCCTGGTGCTGGGTGTCTCCAGGGATGGGGCATTCACGACATCTCTGGGCAACCTGTGCCAGTGCCTCACTGTCCTCACTGTAAGAGACATTTTCCTTATATTCAACCTAAGTCTCACCTCTCTAAGTCTGAAAGATCCCAAAAGCCTCACAAAGACCTCAGTTCCAACACTGGTTTCCAGGGACCCAGTTTCCTTGCTGTGCCAAAAAACAGTGGTTTTGTGTCAGTGGTGCACTGACATCTCGTCACACACACTGGGCAGTCTAATTACAGCAAAGTTACAGGCCCAAGCATTTGTTTACCTGCAAAGTGACACAGAAGCTGTCTGCGTGGGCGTCTGCGGTTTTCGAGGCAGTGCATTTTGGTTCCTGTTTTATTTAAAGGAAAAAAAAAGAAAAACAGCACTTTGTTGCATTGCTGTTTCCATGAGCTCAGCAGCTCGGAGCCGAGCACATCCTGTGAGATGCAGGGCAGCAAGCACAGCCGTGCTGGGGCCAGGAGGAAGGCGAGACACACACTATTGTATTGAGGCTGCAGGAAGGACCTGCTCCAGCAGTGTCAGAAAGCAGTGCCTGCAAAGGGCATGCAAACATGGGTAAACACAACCAATGAAAAAAGGTTTGCATTTCCTGTACAATGTGGCTCACTTGCATACAAGATGCATCTCAATAGGTTCAGAGGACTGTTTCAGGCATTGGTTATTCACTTGCACTATAAAAGACCCCGATTCTCCCTTGAAGAGAGCTTGTAAGGAGAAAGGGGACTGACATTTTACATGGGCAGACAGTGACAGGACAAAGGGGAATGGTTTTAAACCAGAAGAGGGGAGATTTAGGTTAGATGTTAGGAAGAAGTTCTTCACTCAGAGGATGGCGTGGCCTCAGCACTGCTGCCCAGAGCTGTGGGTGCTCCATCCCTGGAGGTGCCCAAGGCCATGGCTGGGCCCTGCGCAGCCTGAGCTGGGAGGGGCAAACTGCCTACTGCAGGGAGTGGGAGTGGATGATTTAAAGTCCCTTCCAACCCAACCATTCTATGACTCTGTGACTCTTATTTAAGCTGCCAACCCTGTGTGTTGCATGCTCAACCTGCTTCCACCTCCTGTATACAAACATTTTCCCACATCAGATATAATGGCTGATATCTACACCCTGCAAAGAGATAAGCAGAGCGCACTTGTTCTGCTCCAGGGCTGCCCCCAACTCCATCCTACCAAGCATTCAGCATGCACACACGTGGCTGCAGTGCTGCTGAGGATGAGGCTGGGTCCACGAAAGCAGCCCTGCTGCTGGTGACACCAGAGCACACCCTGCTCTCCCTGGCGGAGAAGGCAGAGCTAAGACCTGCAAATCCTCCACACATCTCCTTGAGGAGCTGCTTAAAGCACAGCATGACACTAGCAGAGTGCATGCACTTGCAAGAGTCCTTCACCTAAGTGTCATCAAGCGACTTAATTTTTATTCCACTTTATTTCTTTTTTTTTAAGAAAGAAAAAAGATAAATATAAACACACAAACTCTGGCAGAGCAATCTTTGCACGGGACACATGGCAGTAGTTTGGCAGCCAAAGAATTCCTTTAAGTTGTGCCCCTTTCAAGTAAAGGGGAAACGTACAGACCAGCCTCTGCTGACGTGGAAGAGATCACTCTTATTCGCTGGATTATTTGAGGGAAGACACCTGCAGGACTGGGCCCAGGACTGGGTGCAACATCTGTGTTCACAGCATAAAGGCACGTCAGAGGCGTGAAAAGCGACAGAAATAGCCCTCTCCTCTCCACCTCAAGTTAATCTTCTCTCAGCTGGAATTGGAAACCAAGCATGAAAGCCTATAGCAGGGATCTGAGCACATAAGCAGCCTGCAGCAGACGCAGCTGCCCAATTATTTACTTTGCGCGCATCAACTCCTGCACACTGTGGCAAGGTGGGGAATTTCCCCTTCACTTTCCCAACAGGACTCAGGCTCAGCTGTGCTGTTATGGTGGCCAGCCCACCACAGCCCATCCTCCAGCAATGAGCACCAGTGAAGAACTCACAGGCTCCTCTTTCATGCATCACCCCCAGCACTGTCCCCGCTCACCAATACAAGGCATATTCTGCATCACGGCTTAGGTGACTGGTGAGGATCTCCACATGATCTGGAGAAAGCAGAGCAGTTCTTCATCACTTGCAAACAGCATGCAGAGACAACCAGAGAGACGCCAGAAAGCCACCAAGAACACGGGGTGATGAGGGAGCAAGGATCAAAAGCTTTTGTTTGTTGTTTTTTTAAAATAAGCACAGCACACATCAAGACAAGAGGGTCTTGTTGGGATGACCAGAGCCCAGAACTGGGGTTCCTTGCTTTCTTAGAACACTGCATCCCTCACCTCCCATGTTTTGGGCAAATGGCTCATCAGAACATCACTAACAAGGACATAGTGCCAAGAAACACTGCCCAAACCACTGCAATCTCACACACCTGTACCAACAGACTCAGCTGCTGGGTCTGCCCAATGGCAGCGGACAGAAGACCTGACATCAGAGGCTGGGCACTGAACTGGGAGTTCAAATCACCCACAGCTAGCACAGAGATGCATGGCACCTCCAAGGAATCCCAGCGCCAAACGCTTTCTTCCTCCTGCAATGCCACAAGAAAGTCATATTTCCTACAAACCACAGGGGAGAAGGATGCCAGAAAGCCTGCGGTGAAAGGCTGCAATGCAGCTTCCCAGCCTCACAAGGGTTTGCTCTGAATTAGCAACTGAAATGTGCAATTTTCCGATATCACACCTTGCCAGGCAGGCTGCACCCGCACCCCAGCTGGATCTCCACGCAATGACTCAGGTGGCGAGGCAGCGGCAGAGCAGCTACAGATGCCCCATCCCTGGAGGTGCTCAAGGCCAGGCAGGATGGGGCTTTGAACATCTCAATCCAGTTATGGCTTCTGGGAGCTAATTCCTCTCGCAGGCACCACACAACTGTTCCCGCACCCTGCTGAGACCCCGCAGCACCTGCAGGGTAACCACACAGAGCGCTGAGAATTATGAAAATCACTGCTGCCTGACTTAATTTCACCACTATCTAAGAAGCAAACTGCTCCCTTCCTCACTCAGCATCTACAGCATTTCAAGCAGCACACATCCAGCGTGAGCAAACGAAGGGAAAGAAAGCCAAAGGGGAGAGAAATGCTGTCTGAAAAAAATAAAAAGTAAAAGATTTCAGCCAAGAGCCCTCAGGGGATGCAATTCTCCCAGGCTGCTCCAAAGCTCTGGTGAGGAGGAGAGGGTATACAAGTCCTCTGGGCGAGAGATCTCACCAGAAATTGGGAGTTTGGGGCAAGATTCCTGGCTTTCCCACAGCTTTCTTGTATGCAAAGTAAGTAACTTAATCCGTGCCCCAATTACCTTCTTGAAGCGCAGATACTGTTCTACCTGTTTGCAACAAGGGAAGTTCCATTGCTGCTCAATGCAGAGGCGAATTTGGTGAAGGTGAATCGATGTAATTCCTCACTGAACAGAAAGCTTGAAATATAAAGCTAAATTCTTCCCCGGAGAATTAAAAACATTTTGCTTTGGCCGCTTTATCTCTAGTTTCAGATCATCTCTCCCTCCTCAGCTTGCTCTTTCTGAGCAGTGGGAATGAAATACGAGTAAGGAGGAAAAGAAAAGAGTGAAACAGCGAGTCCAAAATCCTCTTTGGAGCTGATGCTGGTAATAGAAAAATGTGAGCGCCTCATTCTCTTCTCCTCCCAACTGTTCCACCCTTAATAACACTGGCGCTTGTTTGAGGAAAGCCCCCTCAATATTTTCACCATATACTTCCTGTGAACACCCAACCCACTACAATATACATTCTTTTTCCCCAGCAGTATTTCAAGGCGGGCTTATTTTCTGTGCTCCCTTCAGAAAGGCCCGCTGTGCCAAGCAGCCCACCCTGCCCGAGCTGCGTGGGGACACGCTGCTCCTCAGCGGCAAGCACAGCAAGCTGGCAGCGGTCCCCAGATGTGCACGTGGTGGCCACTAAGCTCCTATGAGAAGCCCGAGAGCTGCTCTGCAGAGCTTCTGCCTCTGGTCCATGCAGTGCTCTCAAGGCTGCTGCTCCACCTCGAGCAGCCCCCGCTGGCCCTGCAGTATGAAATCTCAGTTGTGCCTTTTGCTCTCAGGTCACTCCGGGCTCCAGTCACTGGCTTGGAGCAGGGACAGGGACACGTCGATCAGCTGGAACATGAAGAACTGAGCCAGGAGTTTGAATCGAGCTCAAATCAGAACTAAGTCCAAGGGCTTCGTTTCCAAGCACACAGCAAACAAGCCTTGTGTAATAGAGAAAACTGTTCAATAGCCCGCAAATCTTCAGGGACCGCGCGCTAATTGCATCGATTTGTCTTCTCCGATTAGGGCTGCGTGCTTTGAGCCACGAGCAGAGCTCCCTCTGCCCACAGCCGAGCCACGCACCGGCTCAAGGGCAGCACCTCACAGCCCCAGAGGAGACGATGCTCAGAGACGAGGAAATTGTATTCCTTCAGGAATTCATTACACACACTGCTCCCCTTTGCTCTCCCAAAGAAGAGTATCTGCTAACAGAATTTATCTCCAGCATCAGAGGAGCAGTGGGATCCCTGCCCCCAGGCAAAGAAAGGAAGATCAGAGCGGGACTTCTGTGCAAACACGAACCCAATCCCAGCTGCCCTCGCACGAGGCAGACCCGGCCCCTGAGCCAGGCAGCTGGCAGGGAAGGAAAAGCACGCAGCAGCACTGATTACGTGGAAGAGAAATTAATTGAGGGCATAAGTCTCCCATTCGGCTCTCCATTTATTTTTCCACAGCACATGATATGCGTGCGCGTTGCAATGCAGGGAGCAGCCCGACCCATCTGTGACAGCGGTATCGCTGCCTCCAATTTGTTTTCCTGGGGAAAGCTTCCGCCTCGTGCCAGCCCTGCAACAGGCAATGCACGCGGACCTGCGCACCCCGATCCTCCCTGCTGACATCGCAGGCTACAAACTCGGAAGATTTGGAATCTGAAAGCAGCAAGTGCCCACAAAGCAGGCTGTAGAGTAAGACAGGGATTAAAAATAAGGCTGATTTCCATCAGGACCTCAGAAGCACCCCTGCAGAAGCCCACACCCTTCCTGTAAGATACGGAGCGCTGCTCGCCTGCTTGCTGTGCTTTTTGACCAAAGTCCTTTTATTGTTTAAAGCCACTCACACACATTTTGGCACATGGAAAAAAAAAAAAATAGAGGGAACAGCCCTTCTGGGGCACAGCACCGAGCCAGATAAGGGAATGGATTTTCCATTTGTGGTTCCTCGCTACCTGCAGCCATGCAGCCCTGGGAGCTTTCAGAAACAGGCACGTTCTCTCTGCACACCAGCATCCCCAGCTGCAGGACGGATGTCACCCGGTGCACGGGCCATGACAGCAGCACACTGTGGGAACAGAGCGGTGCCGGGGTGACGCAATGCTTTCAGCTGCTCCGTGGTTGGCATGGATGTGACTGACGGGATCTGAAGGTGCCTGCTGCACACCTGCCAGGAGCACTATTGATTCTGAGGGAGATGTAGGAGAAGATGCTCTTCCCCACCATCTGATTCATTCCTTTTAAATAGCAGCAGCATTTAATTATTGTTAACCAAATGCCTTCAGCTCTAATGCTGACAGACATTACTGAGCTCATCTATAACCGTTCCAATGACCCTCAAGAGATCTTAACCACGCAACACAGAGGTGCCTGTACATCCCCTGTTTGTTGAGGGCAGGGGTGGGGGGGCGTTGCCCACCTGCAGGGAGCCTGCAGGTTCTTCCAGGAAAGAGATTTGGGGAAAAACAATCTATCCACACTACAGTGCACAAAATGTTGCTCCACGCAGCTCACGCATCTGAGTTTGTAGCCTACGGCACTGCCCTTTTGCCCTAGTGAACTCCACAGTGACCTATTTGTTCCATTACTAAGCCACGTGCTCGCTGTTCCCCCATGCCAAAAATTTCAGCCCCTTGTCCTCCTCTGCCCATGCTGGGACAAGAAGGAGGCCCTGACGCTGCCGACCCAACACCCGTGGCACACAGGGTCAGGCTTCCCTGCGGCACTGTATAGCTGCTATAGGTACCAGCATCAGCCCACACACAACAATGGCAGCGAGGATCAGTGCCACCTGATGCTATCACTGCTGGGTGACCGTCCTCTCAACGCCCGTGGGAGCATTTCAGTGCATCTTTCAGAAAGCTGCACCGTAACACTTCAAGGGGACAAAGACTCCTTCGCATGCAGACCAGCATCAGCCCTGCACGAGAAGCAGGACGTCGCTGGCCTTGGCCAAGGGAAAGCATCTCCACCAACAGCCCCACCACTGCCTCCCAGCTCAGCTCAGGCCCAGCTCGTCTTGCCTCATCTCAGATGCAAACCAGCAGATTTAAACAATACGCAGCCTTCTGCAGCGCTAGCACCACCAGCTTCAGTCTTCAATCAAACACCCGGAGCAGCCTGCCGCTGCCTTGCTTGCAAGGCATATTTTATGTTTCTAAAGTACCTTATTTTTAGGCACAGTCATCAACCCATACGTCACCATACATGCCCTACTTTTCATGTTTTCTGCATCTACTCTTGGCCACAGTCAGAGGTGGCCCATGGGCTTGACTTGTTGCGCTGGCAATACAGTTGCTCTTACACACAGTTTCATCAAATGTTTACCATTTATTACTCTGCAAACATGACTTAGGATACTTTGCATTGAGTTGACTACCATCACTGTACCAGCACTGCCGGCAGTGCTCTCATTCTCAGTGGTGTTGCTGTTTCTTTGCTTCTCCTGCTTCTGCAGTTACAAATACCGGGGCTCCCAGGTCATGGGTCCCTCTCCTCATCCATCCATGAGCACAAGGCTCAGCCACGCCTCTTCTAGGAAACCTCAATCACAGAATATCCCAAGTTGGAAGGGATCATCGAGTCCAAGTGCTGGCTCCACACAGGACCACCCAAAAACGCAGACCATACGTCTAAGAGTGTTGTCCAGATGCTTCCTAAACTCCAGCAAGCTCAGTGCCATGACCACATTCCTGGGGAGTCTTTTTGCATGCGCTCAGTGCGTGGCTGTGCTCTTATGTGCAAACACACAGACTTCATCAGGGGAGAGACTTCCCCAAAATACTGCGATGGAAGGCCCAGACCTCTGCTGGGAAGAACTGCTGCTCAAGGGAGATTTTCTGCAGCTTCCCAGACACCCACCCTGCCATTTCATCCCTACCTCAGCTGAACACTCTGTACCAGAAGAACATTTGCTCAAGACCTCAGTATCAAGAAGCCAAGCCCTGTACAAATCTCAGCTTAGCACTAGATAGTACAGAAGACAATGGTGGCTCTCACTAGGTGCTTCTCAGCCAGTACGGGGCTCACATCGTCCTTCATGTTTCTCCTCAGACAGGTATTTGACCTCTGAGCTGCTCAGCCAGTAGGTACACACAGTTCACACCTGTGTGATGCTGCCAGCTTCCCGTATTGCTACGTGGAGCTACTGCAGAGCAATGCCTCATCCTTGGGGTTTCCCCATACCGACCATCTGAGGTGCCATCGCTACACCACAGCATTGCACATAGCATCTGCAACAAAGGGAAAGCAACCAGCATGGATGAGCAGAGCTGTGCACCTCCAGCCTCCCCTCCTGGCTGACCTCTTTCTTCCCTCCAGAAACAATGGACCTTCCAGCTCAAGGGTAAAGTGCCGTGACGCAGGGTGCTGAGCAGCCCCTCACCTGCAGCACGGTGCTAAGAGCTAATGAGCAAACTCACGAGGGAGATCTCTTGGCAACACGGGGTGAGAGAAAAGGAGGCGAAAATTGCTGCCAGCTTGTTTGTGTGCACTTAGGGTGGCATTTCCAACCCTATAATTGTTGCATAATGAATTTAGCAATGGAGTTCAAGAGCTATGATTCACCCAGGCCAAAAAAACATGAGTCAGCCCCCAAAGAATCATGAGATGTTAAAATTATATACATTTAACTTGAGCTTGACAAATCCGAAGGAGCAGCGTAACAGCAAAGCGTCTCGGTGCAACTCAAAACACCACGCAAAGATCCCCGCTCCTCCCGGCCAACGTGAGCTGAGTCTGGCATTGCTAATAATTTACACCCAGCCCCAGCGTGCAGCTCAGGTTATCGGCACCAGCTGGATACAGGCACCTGATGCTGTGCTGAGCTGCAGAGAGGGAGAGCTGATCTCTGCAGGGGGCAGCAAGAAAGGGGGAAAAGGATTAGGGAAAAGGATGCCTACGTTAGGGAGCGAACGGCCAGGAGGCAATGCAGGGAACACCTCAAGAACAATAAGCTATTTTCCTTAGGCTGCTTAAAGCATGCCCTGTATTCTGTGCTTGCAAAGCTTTCGTAAATATGGAAAGAAAAGTCTTTCTGAAATGAGATAGGGTGCGAATTCAAAGCAGAACAACTATTCTGGGTTAACTCCCCAGGTGGCTCCTTACTCTAGAGTGACACTGCCTTTTTCTAGTTTAATTCACTTTAAAAATAGATTAGGCCAATGGTTCCGATCTGCAAGGCCATGGTAGCTAGCCCACCACTTTTAGAGCATCCTCAATTAGAGCCTGGATACGGGGACATGCGGGGCTCTGGGATGCAGATCTGACGACCCAAATTTGGGAACATTAACCTAGAGCAGGAAAGAAAGCAGGAGGGTCTGCACAGACACAGGAGCTGCTGCACAATGGCCACCCCTACAGCGGACATACGGACATCCTTCAGCTGCTGCTCCCTCTGTACAACAGGAGAACGGCCCATGCTACACACCGCCAGCTCCAAACCAAACAGCGCTGTACGAAACCCACAATCTGTGCTTTGCGTGGAAGCAAAGCCACCTTATAAAGCCATTTCTGTTTCAGGTTCATTGGAGTTTACCACTTATCAAAGTTCTGTTTAGCCTCATTAATCACAGCCTATCAAGCTCTTTCAAATGCAAACAGAAAAGAGTACCCAACAAGCATACTTCGTGTTTCAGCCTTCTCCCACTGAATTACAGAAAGGCACAGAGCTGGGATGCCCACCCACCTGCCTCCTGCTTTGCAACCCCTTCCCATGGGATTCCATCAGCTGACTATTCTGGAAAAAAAGAAAAAAAAACAACACACATTATCTCTTTCCCTCCAGCTAGCAATATTCCAGGGCAGCACCAGCATGCTGTGCGGGAGGAAGGGCAGGGAAAGGCAGGGGCACCACTGCTGGCTGTAGGATTCAGGGCAGTCTCCACAAGCAGGGATGGCAACAGAACCTTTGTCAAAGGCCGTGAACTTCCTACCCAGGCCTCTAGAGCAAGCAACCCTGCAGCTCACCTAATCATATCAACTGATAGACGTGTTTGCTTTGTACAGGTATCGAGGCTCAGTGTTCCTGGAGCTATTCGTTCTTCTGTGCGGGTATGTTGCTCTGCCAGCCACTGTATTTACACATTGCTGCAAGATTTGTAAGAAGCTCCAGCAGGAAGAAATGCATCACCCCAAAAAGCAGGACATGCCCCAGCAAGGTGCTAAGGGCTCCCACTGAGCTCAGGCTCACAGTGAGCCTGGCACTGAGCGGCCAAGCAGGACCCAGCACAGGAGCAGGCATCGGGCTGCTCACCTTCACCCCAGCCACAAAAGCACCAGCATCACCTTAAAAATAATACAAAATTATATCTATAATTCTTTTTATATATTTATTATTAGGCTTCATTTATATTTATTTATACACATGCTATACTAGTTATTTGTCTACACAGATATATAGATTATATCTACGCGGATACCTATCTCTGTAGATATCTAAGTAGATACAGATCTCTCTCTACATACACACATATGTACACATACACACACACACGCAGACACACATAAAGAAAAGACTACACTGGAGAGCAAGAAGCAGCCGTGTGCAAAGCAGCACGGCCCAAGCAGGAGCACGGCAGCGAACCGGCGTCGATGTGCAGCAGCCGGCAGAAGGGCGCTGTCGAGATGAATGAGATAGGAGCACGTGGAGAGGAGATGAGGAGACTGCAGATTAACAGAAGAAGACAGATTTCTAGTAAGATTGCGATAAGCCTCTTTAAACATCCCTGAAGGAAGAGCCAGCTGGCAGGGCCGCCCATGGAGGTGCTGCAACTCAAGCAGCAGCGCACAGCGAGCGGCTGACCCTGCTCGCACCCGCAGCTCCTGGGGCAACGCGGCCGAACGCGGTGCTCCTGCACCCTGCCGTGCCCTGTGCAGGGTCGCGTCCCTCCACCGCACCACGTCACCTGGACGAGGAGGAGAGGCATTGGGATTGTAGCACTTCCAGCTTGTACCCCCAGCTACAGCTCACAGAAAGTTTGCTGCGCGTCATTTTCAGTGCCACGACAAAAAAAAATCAGAGGAACTGAAACCAGCAGGAGCACCTCGGGCAGGAGAGGGCTTCTGCAAGAAGAACGCAGGGAGCCGGTTTGAGAGCAGACGAGATCTGCTCCTTAGGGCAATTAGCCAGGATATGATTGTCCGCCCAGTCACTGAATCACCACTGAGCAGTTTCAAAGGAGACAGCCAACCTTCCCTGCTGCAACGGGCAATCCAATGGCGCAGGATCTGCCGCACGCGAGAGGCAATTCACTGCCCACAGAGAGGCCGACCTCCCTCCAGCCAAGGAAACAAATCCTGCGCAGATGCAGGCCCTCCATCTCCTATCTTCACTCACAACCACTGAGCACCAGAGAGCTTCCAAACTTGAGTCAGACACAGATAAAAGCAAAGAAGGAGACTCACACCCAATGTCGGGTTAAGGAAGGTCACAGTTAAGACTCCCCTTCGCCTCAAGAGGAGAGGAGACATTCTAAGGGATGGGGACAAGAAGGGAACGTCGTCTCCAGAAGATCTTTTAGACACATTCTGCTCTTCCACTCATTTACATAAGATACAAACGCGACATCCCTCCGTCCACAAAGGCTCCATTATTTGTCAGCCTCAGCCTCTGCAACCAGTAGTCCAGTAAACACTGGTTGATGTTTTTCTTCTTACTGGATGAAATGTGCCTAGAGGCAACAGGCATCTTATAAATTATTAAACCGAGGGAAAACGAGGTCCCAACAAAGCAGCTGCAGAAGCGATGCGGGGCCACGGGGAGCCGGTACCATTGGTACCAGCACACTCACACAGGGCTGTTTTCCAGCTCGAAGGACCCAACAAGAAGACATTGTTAGGAGCGGGCAGCCCGGGCACGCGCCCCTGATGTCAGAAAGCAGCAGCAGTATCTCAGGGGTTCATCGCATCTGAAGTTCAACACTTCAAACCTCGGTTCAGTTATGAAATGCTCATACGTGTCTGCCAGGCAGAATGAAAATAAGCTCTTTAACCCCACAAGAGATCTCAGAACACAAAGCAAAACCCATAAAAATAACCTAGGAAGAGAATTTACAGCATCACGCACAGTTTTTGGTCCAACTCTTAAGGCAGAGATTAAGCAAGGACAGCACAAATCCAAAGAAGCTCTTCACACTCAGGACTTAGCACAGTGAAGCTGGCACCAACCCCTCCACGCAGTTCAGTTCCGAGTGAGAGCCCCGTTCTGCTCTGCCTGCGAGGAGCACCAGGGCAGTGCAGGTCAAGGTGAGCACGAGGGCAGCCCACCGAGCTGCTGCTCAGCGTGCTGCTCCTGGGGTGCTTCTCGGGGAGCACAGGAGGGCCCCAACGCAGACTGCTGTTTTTCAGCTTTGTGCTCCCCTCCACAATTTGGGAAAGGCCACTTTCTTCAACTCTGTACTTAGAAACATCCTCCTCCTCCAGCAGAATCACCCTGATGCAGAAGAGATCTTTCCACAACCGTTAAGCAGAGATCTGAGCGAGAACTTGTTCTCTTGTCAGAGTCACCTCAAGCATCCCTAGTGCATCGCACCCGGTGCGGAAGGGCCGACGCTCACTGCTGCCAGGACCTTCCCCCGCTCACAGCCACAGCCACAGCCAGCGCCCCGGTGCTATTCCAGCAGTTATAGCTGTTTATATTTACACTGCCTCAAGAACATTGCATCCACACCTGAATTATGCCAAAGGGGAGAAAATTTCCAAAAGCAACGAGCAAAAACCCCACAGCGAACCAAGGCAAGGCGCACCTCCTCAGCCCCTCGGGTTCTGCACGATGACCCCCGGTACGGAGGCACGTTAAGCACCAAAGCAGGTCTCTCCCGGGAGCAAACTGCCTTAAAGAGGCAATTACGCCTCCATCATCAGCCGCGTCCAAGATAAGGTCAGACAAATTCGCCGCGGGATTACGCGGAGCCCCCGGGGCGAGCAGCGCCGCGTTACAACAGCGAGCCGAGTTCCCCCAACTCCGCGCCGTGATTGCGGCCACCGCTCCCGGAGCCCCGCGGCGGGGGGACCCCTCGGCCCTGCCCGTCCCGCACCGCCCCGGCCGCGCTCCGCGGGGGCGGCCCCGCTCCGGCGAGGGCCCGAGGAGCACCGGGCACGGAGCCCTCCCCCGCCCCGACCCCCAGCTCCGCTCCGCTCCGCACTCACCCGTGGCGGCTCCCGAGGCCCAGCGCCGCGCTCCGAACGCTCCGCTCCTCCGCTGCTCCGGCTCCGCCCCGAGGTGGGGCCGCGCCGCGGGGGCGGGGCGGGGAGCGGGGGGAGCCGGGGGGGAGCGGGCCGAGCGGCGCTGCCCGCCCCTGGGCCGGACCTTCCCGGCAGGTGCGGGGCCGTGCTGGCCCGCTCCGCCCCGCAGCATTCCCGGGAGATGCGGGGCGCGGCCGCTGGTCGATACGCTGTAGTTGCTTGGATTTTTTTTTTAAGGGTCTTCAGGTTTAGCTGGGAGAACGGGGCCGTCCCTCGGTCTTCCTGAGGCTGCCGAGCGCGGCTGGAGGTAGGGTCTAACCCCGGCTGCCGAAGTTTGAAAGGCCGTGGAGGATATCCGGGTTAGGAGCCGCTTAGCCCCTTTTTTGTCAGCAGAAGTAGCCGAGCGTGGCAGCGGTTCCTGTTTGTCACAGCGCGAAGCGATGCAGGAGACAGCGGTATTTTAAGGAGAAACTCCAATGCAGCGCTCACATCCAGCGTGTACAGCACTGAAACTGACGGATCACGAGCACAAATTCTGTGCCCCTTTCCCAGACAAAGTGAGGCGGGTCAGAGCGCTGGGAGCGCAGCCAGCAAGCACCGTGCTGCCCACATTACCCTGCAGGGCTGGTGCTTCACTCTGCCGTCAGATCCGGCCCCGGTGCTTTCTGCAGGGCCCAATGGGTTTCGGTAGGTTTGGAGGATTAATCACCATCAGCCCCATTTCCTTCTGGGAAATGGCCTCCGCATGCCTGCAGGTGACAGAGCAGCAGGAGGTGGCTCTGGTCAGCGAGCTGTGGGGTGTGTTACAAGGCCCTAGCGCAGCAGATAGCCTTGGTTTGGGATGTGGCTCGCTCCTTTGAACCGGACAAGGAGGGCTGAGTGCCCATGGGTAATGAATCCGTGTCTCTACAGCTGTACCGGGGTGTGGAGGAGCATCCAGAGCATGGAAGTCCTTCAAGGTGGGAGTCCCATCTGATGGCATCTCACAACTCACGTACTACAGCCCGGCAGAGCTGCACTTCAAGAATCACAGAATCATTAGGGCTGGAAAGACCCTCAGATCCCTAAGCCCAACCCCAACCCACCCCGCCATTCCCACTGACCACGTCCCTCAGTGCCACATCTCCATGGTTCCTGAACACCTCCAGGGATGGTGACTCTCCTCCTCCCTGTGCAGCCTGTGTCAGTGCATCACCGCTCTTTTGGTGAATAAATTTTTCCTAATATCCAACCTGAGCTTCCCCTGGCACAGCTTAAAGCCATCGCCTCTTGTAAGAGTCACCAGTGACACATGGAGAAGTGCCTTAACCATACAAACTTGTCTGAGGGATGCATTTATAAATGCAAACATCTGGAAAACAAAGCTAACGAGAAGGAATTACAACTATGTCCTCCTCCCCAGTGGATCCACAACGGTGCTGCATGGAAGGAATGGGAAAACCTTCAGCCAGGGTAAAGGTGAGTGGTGGCTCTGGGAGCACGCTGAGATCCCCACCTGCCCCAAGGCTCTGGGGTGCAGGATGCTCCAACGCCGGCAGCTGAGCCCCGGGCTGCAGGAGAGCCAGGCGGCTCGGGATCACGCTCTGAAGCCCATAATTCAGTTTGTTTGTTGAAGATGTGTTGTAAGCACAGCTGCTTTCTGAGGCACGTATGATAATGATGGGGGAGTCATAGAAATAAACTGGCTCCGGGCCAGCGCAGTGAGTCAGTGCGGAGAGATGAAACGCATCTGAACAGGACCGAAAACACAAAGATTCATTTTCTGTTCTAAAGTGGGATATGAGCGTTGCTATCAGGAAGAGAAGGGCAGCACCGTGCCTGCAGGCCGTCGTGGTGCCCGGAGCAGAGAAGGCTGGAGGAGCTGCAGGGCCGAGGGAGGACACGCGGCTCTGCCCCTGCTGCTCGCTGCACATCAAAGCTCTCCCTTCAGTTGCCAACACAAAGATTTGGAGATAGAACAGAAATGCAGCTGTTTGTTTCTTAATGCCATCCAAATCCCACTGGGTCGGGTAATCTAATGTTTGCAATCAAAAAAAAAAAAAAAAAAAAAGAGGTTGCAAAGATTTTGGTTTGAGAAAAGTAAGATATTTCAAAGCAGTAGTTTCATAAAAAGGCTTGAGTAAAAGCATGAAACACGTTTCAAGCCCCAGCTCTGAGCATCTCCCTGCTCCTCCGGCCTTCAGCCCAAGCTCACAGCCAGCCCTGAGCCCTCGAGTTCCTTGCTCGGGTAAGTTTGCTCTTTGCTGGGAAGGTCTGAGAAGAGGGTTTTTCTCTCATGCTTTTATAACATGCAAGCTGCTCAGGGAGCACACCAGGCGCCGGCGTCCAACTGAGTCTTTTGGAGAGAAAAAGCTCTGCAGAAAGCTGCAGTGCTGCGGCAGAGGGTGGAGGGCAGCAAGCAGAGCCTGCAGCATGCACAGGAGGAGCTGCCAGTCCTGTGCTGAGGTCACAAGTGTCGAAGTGAGGGCATGGTAAAACCCAGCCCACGCTCCGTGTGCATGCAGAGCTGATGTGCTTGTTGTCACTGCATCGTTGTATACTCACACAGGAGCAGCTCGTCACAGCAGGGAGCAGCCCCATGCCCTGGAACCCACGGTGCACCATCCAAAGGCACTGCCCTGTGTTCCCTCTCCCCTTTATTTTCTGTTTCCACGACTACAGGTTTAATTTCCTAACAAAGTTTTCCTTTCACGACCTTCCAAGGTCTCCTGATGTGTGATGGTGGTGGTCACTATCACCGCAATGCGAGGCTGATGGTGAGAGGTTCTGAAAAGGCCTCCAGAAGCCCCAAGCAGTCACTGTCTGCTGAAACCTGCCCCAGCCGAGCACAAACCTCTAATATTATGGGAAGGCTCTCGGTGTCTTACAGAGAGAGACGTGGAACGGCCAGGGCTGGACTATAAAGGAGAATTGGAGGAAGGAAATCAGTAGGAGAGAGGAGGCAGGAGGGCACTGAGGGAAACCTGGAAGTGACAGCAGAAATACAGACTAAGGCAGGGACAGAGGGGCAGGTTGTCTGCCTGCATCCATCTCTCCTTGTTTCTGCGGGCACGAAGATCAGCTCTCCATAAGTAAAACGCTTCACACCAGCACAAGGCAACACTTCTAACATCCAAGATTTCCCCAGAGGAAGGGCCACTGCAGGCACTGAAGCCAGGAGAGGGCCAAGAGTAAACTTCTCCAAAGCAGAGAGCCAGGGCCAGGCTGACCCATGTGTGTGCTGGAAGGGTTCACGCCCTGGCAGGAATGAAATGCTGCGGTCTGATGGGCAAAGACCCACGGTCTGAGGAGCAGAGCTGCATGGGGCAAGCACTGACCCGAGCAGTTTTGGGGGAAGACCAGCTGGACGACACCACGATGATCTTCTCTCTGCTTCCAGCACGGTTCAAGGGCTGAAGAGCTTTTGCATTATAACAGCTTTGCACCTTGTTCCTCTCCTCCAATCCTCAGGCTGCAGTTAATGCCTATTACTTACCTTCTGCACAGCGGGGTGGGAAGATTAATTAGGAAGATTGTCTCGAGGTGCAAACTTTGCATCTGGCTGGAAATTTTGAAGGTCAGGAGGAAGCTGGTTTAACCCGGTGTCTGTGTGCCTGGGAGAAAGGCTTTAAGGGCTACATCCAACTTAAAGTCAAGACAAAGGCACAGAATGCTTCTGGTGCTGCACGGCCTCTTCGTGCTAACATTAGAGGCTGTTAGCAGGGGATTTAAGATGACAGCTCCAAAGTACTCTCCTGCTCCAAAGGGGCTTTGAATCAGAAGGAAGAGCCTCTGGACAGCCCAAGGGTCAATGTGTTGTGGGGGAAAAAAGCTCACGTTAGTCAAAGCAAGACACTCCCAGGACAACCCCGGCGCTGCATTTACTGAGGGATGGTTCTGCTTCAAGATAAAATAGTTATTTTCAGCTGTGCCCGCTCCCTCCTCTCACTGAAGTAAGTCATTGCCCATGATAATGGCCTTGAATTTCTTGGGTTTTATCCTTGAAGATACCATTCTGCCCATAATTCACGTTGTGGGGAAGGGTTGCTCAGTATGATTTTGCCCGTAGCTTTGCTATGATGCTTTCCACCCAGCTGTCATGTCCTGACCTCACTCAGAGCCCTCTCTTCTCCTGCCAGACATCACTCGATCAGCAATTTATTAAACTATCTCTGTGCGCTGCACTTGGACCTCGTAATTGTTCTCATCTGCGGGCCTTCTCCCCAGAATAAGCAAATATCATCCGATAAGCTGTGTACACAGAGTGCACGGGGTTTAGCCATAAAATCCCCAGTGGCACTCGGATATTTGACGAGCCGGGGTGTTTAAGGGCGTGCCCGACGTTTGTTTAATATACAATAGTTTAATGAATGCCATCTGAGCTTGGCCTCAGAACCTCTGGGAACAGAAAAAAAAAAAAAAAAGCGAGCAGGTTTCCTGACGCACAACCCAAGCGCTGGCTTTTGGCAGACACGTGCTGCATTGCCCTCCCGTGGGGCTGCATGGGGGTCCCGTCCCGCTGGGGCAACAGAGCGTGGGGAGCAGCCAGGGCTGGAGCCGTCAGGAAATGGAGATCCCGGAGAGCCATGCAACTTTAATGCTGCTGCTCAGCAGAGCGCACATTTGATAGCTGAGGGCATAAAAGCCTCCCCAGAAGCAGGCGTGTCACAAGTCTTTGTCTCTCTTTTAGGCCCCAGATCCTGTTTCTGCAGTTAATGAAAGTCGCCCTATTTGTTCTAGCAGGATTTGAATCAGGGCCTGAGCACGGAAAGCTACAGCTGGGACAAAACAGGGACCACATCTCTGGGGTCTGAATGCACATTCCATGTTCAAGAGTTCCTTCTCCCTAAGAACGGTGGCCCAGCTGCTCAGGTGCTCTGACAACGGTGTTGCTGCACAGGCACAGCACAGGCAGCAGGAAGCCTGCACGTGGATGGCTGCTGGAACACACACCTGGCTCCTGCCACCAGCTCAGAGTTTGTTCTGCAGCAGCTCAGACCTTTGGGGCCTTCACTGAGCTTTTAGCAACAGCAGAAAGCTGCCTCCTTTCCCACTGCAGCCAGCAGTCAGGCTGAACACGGCTCCAGTATTGCAGGCTGAGTTACAGTACCTCTGCTTCCATACGCCTCCTGTTAACCAGGTTTGGTAACGCTACAGAAGAAAGGAAAGACCATCTTTCAATCAGATTCTAATGAGTAAGCAAAACCCAAAAACGGCTGTAGCAAGAAGTGCTAATGACAACATACACCGTGCTGTAGTAGTTGCAATGAGGAAAAAATTGTTTCTAATCAATATTAATGGGAAGTTTCCTGCTCTGAGAGCTTGAGTGCCTGTTAAGCATCTGTCTCCAGCTGTACCAGCGAGGTGATAGCAGACACGACTTTCCTGCAGAGTGCCTTTCTGATATGTTCAGGCAGAGGGATGTCTTTCACAAGGAGGAGAAATACCAGGAGGAAAGGAACGAAGAGCAAGATTGTGGCTCTGCCACAGGTGGGTTTTGCTCTCACACACCTCATTTTGTAGAGACAAACCTATTACTCTAGTTCTCATTCAAAGAATGGCTGTGTGATCTGGAAGGGCTTTGTTCCAAGTGTTCCCTGACACTGCATCCCCTCTTCCCTGCAGGGAGCTGCTCTGCTGGCAGCAGTGGGGTTTCTTCGTGCAGTTACCCAGCTGCCACAGAGGTGACTGCACAAGTGAGAACCCACACTGCCAGGGATGAATTTATCAAAACGGAGCTTTTTCCACTTACATTACATAAGCAACATAGAAGCATCTGTCATTCTGAGAGTGCTGGAGGTGCTGACTCGTTAGCAAGGAGATAAGCAGTTACTAAACTGCTTGACTCCTCGGGAAAACACGAGGGTGGAAGGGAAGCCAGCACTACAGAAATATGAAAGGAGTTGGGATCAGCTATTTCAAAGCACGTGAGATGCTTCTGAGTTTTGATATCTGCTTAGCATTCCAATTCTTTCTTTTAATGCCACCCACAGGCAAAGGGATAAAAGCCCGAGTGTGAGAGCCACGTCACCCCCCCAGAGCTCCCAGTGCAGGATCCCAGCTGCGTTACTGCTGCAGTGACTTGGTGCAAGCTGGCAGGCCTGAAGTGCAGACGTGCAGCACTGAGCACAGCCCTGAGGCAAGTGGTCAGCTGCCAGCCCTGTGAGCCTGCCAAACCACACCTTCCCTAAGGGCTTTTAAGAGGGATTATTCTGGAGGAGAATGAAGGAAGGGGGAATTTGCAGTACCTCACCTGAGTGGTCTTAATTTCTCAAGGAGTTACAATATGTTTATATTACCACATTCAAGAGAAATCCAACTCCACAGCCTCTCTACTTTGAGGGAGCTCGGGAAGGTTTGGGTGCTTCTGCCTCTCCCACCAGGCTGCAGCAGCCTGTGCGACGATCCCCTCTATCTGACGAGATGCTCTGACATCAGTGTTGTGCTATTCTCCAGGGATTCTTGCAGGGCTTGAAGCAGATGTTGGTCTCCTCGCGCTGAGGGACCCCCACATGCAGCCTTGCCAGCTTGGACAGAGGCTCTCAAAAGCTTCCGAAGTTTGGAGACTGGGTGACCCAGCTCCTCTTCAGAAGCCTTTGCTCAGCATTTCACGACTCTCACAGATAGCAGAAAATAGTACAGCTAAGCTTCTTTGGTGAGGTCCTAAACTGTCCTGGTGACAGTGCTTTAGGGGTGTATGGAGGGGCTGAAAGGCCCCAGTGAAGTCAGAAATGCAGATTTATACCCAGTAAGCCTCGCAGCTGTAGCAAGTGTTCTCAGCGAAAGCGATTCTTTGCTGTGCCTTAAATCATACTCCAAGAAAAAGCAGCAATACTTGGGCTCCAGCAGTGTGATGCTGCAACACTGGTGCCAGAGCAGGGGATTCCCAGCCCTGCAACAATGGTCCTCCTTGTGAGCACCAGGACCTGTGAGACGTGCTGCTGTCACTTAGGGAGCGTAGCGAGGGGTGTGAAAAAACTCCTGTTTCTTTTTGCCAACCTGAGCAGGCAGCTCTTGGTTTTGAATGAGCTCAAATGAAGACCCTTGAGAGGCCCGCACCCCATGGGTCACAACCTTGCACAAAGGCTCTGACCGGTTCAGCCCGGTGCCACAGGAAACCTGTTTGCTGTGGATGTATAAATAACCCTGAGGACTCCTCTTCAAGGCTGCAAGTGCTGGAGTGCTGCACAGTAACAATAACCAAGGCTCAGCAGCATTAACCCTTCTGCAAGCCTGGCAGTACCTCTCCACCTCTTGTCTGCTGTGAGAATGTTTTGCTTTCCCTCCTTTCAAAGTCTAAAGTGTCTCTGTACCACGCTGAGGGCACCTCCGGCCTCAAACCTGGAACAGGACACGTTGCTCTCAGCATGACTGCCACCGCAAGTGCCCACAGTCAGACATGTCTGTGTAGGTCAGCGCGGCATACAGACCACATCCCATCACCAGCAGAAAAAAATAACTTGAATAGTTTGTTTGTGTCCTCTCCAGCTTCATCCTTCACGTGCATTCATGCAAGACAACAGTCCCTTGCCCTTGGCAGCATCCCCAGGACCAAGGCAGTCGCTGCCAGGCTGGGGCTTGGCAGGGCCGGGAAGGATAGGGCTCATGCTGGGGCTGCTGGTATGCCTGAGTGATCCTGCTCAGCCCCAGCACTGCTCCCCATCCCGCAGCCCCCGGCAGGTCCCTGCCTGGCACCCAGCCCTATCAAGCCACAGCAGTGCTCACCACTGTACAGACATTGATTCCCTGCAGGCTGAAGCTGCTGAGACACTTCCCCTCATCTCCTCTCCTAGAAGGCAGGAAACGTTGCCTGGGAGTCACTATTAAGCCTTCTGATAAATTCAGTTATAAGAACATTGGTTTACATACACTTGCAGCTTTCTCTCCCATAGCTTTCTGTCTGGAGCACGCGGATCTTACCTGAAGTGAATCCCTTCAAGCAAAGCAGAGGGAGCCCACAGCCACTGTGGGGCTGCTGCCAGCAGCTCTGGAGGGCAGGAGAGAGCCCAGTGACACCCACCTGGCAACCGCACCTGGTCCCACCCTGCAGCCACTGGTCCCACAACACCTAACCAACACTCAAAATCAAACCCTTATGATGTAAAATGCGTTACTTTACATGACCCAATAGCGTGCACACCCTTTTCCCCATCCTAAAACTCTCCTCCTTCTTGCCACACCACGACTGTCCCCACACTAGGTCACCCTCAAGGCCCCCAGAGAAAGCCATGCACTGTTGGGCACAATCTCTTTTATTCTACAAGAATTAGCGATGCTCCAATCAAGCAGGCCATCTAATTGCTGTAGCGATGTTACTAAGCAAGGTGGAGGGCTGGGTGGCTCATGCTGCCTTGCCCAGTGGCGGGTGGTTAGTTCAGTTGTTGGATGATTTTCTTCCCCCTCTCCTTTTTCAGTGAAAATTTCAATTTGCTTTAAGGCAGCATCGGGAGCTGATAGCGACCTAATCCCTCAGTAGCCCGGGCCCGACCTGCTGCAAATTTCTGCATCTCTCAATAGTGCATGACCACATTCCTCTCCTGAACAATACAAAGGCGCAGGGATCCACTTACCTTCAAGCCCAGCTTAAAACCTGTGCTGAAAAAGCACTTTATATAATCAGGAACCAAAAGTCAAATCTGTGTGAACCAGCAGGTGAAAATGCATTTTACTTGTTTGGCGAGCCTTGAGGAGCATTGTTAAGTATTTTCTATAGTTCTTTCTTTAAAGGCTTACAGTTTTTCCTTCTCCTCCCTTTCCCTGCTAGGTTCTTAAATCCTTTTTGCACAGCAAACATTAATTTTCCTTTGTCCCAAAGCGCTAAAATTGACATCTCTGTTACTCCCACTTCCTCACTTCCTGGTACAGCTAATTGACCATTGCTGCTAATAATGCCAGCAGAGAGCTGGGCGGGATGCTGGGCACTGAGGTACCAAGGGAGCTGCTGCAGGCAGACATGAGCAGGTCTCTCCGTCAGCCCCGCACAACACATTCTCCTCCCCCTGCGTTCAGAAGTTTAAGCAAATAATCTGGAGGTCAAGTTCTCGATCACGTTACGTCAACACCCTCTCGATGACTCCGTGCTGAGCTGTATGCTCCCAGGGGTGAGACGTGAGTGCGGAGCGGCCCTTCCCCGCAGGGCAGCGAGGGGCAGAAGGAGCGGGTGTGGATGGGGTGACTTGGCACCAAACCTGGGGGCTGTGGCTCTGCCTTGAAGCAAAGCAGTGACCTGTGGGCACGGCTGTGGTGCCCGGCGCTGGGGTGAAGACAAAAGCATGCAGGGATTGCTTCAACCTTTTCCTGCTGAAGTCATTAGCGTTGCATTTCCTTGTGAGGAGATAAAGGCCCAGGCCTGGACAGCAGGGGATGTGCTGTACGGGAGATAAGGGGGCACGTACATGGTGTGGGACTTTCGTAGGATCACAGGATGTCCCACAGGGATCACCGAGCCCAGCCCCTGGCTCCACACAGCACCACCCACACCCTGGGGGCCGTGCCCACTGCCCTGTGCAGCCTGCCCACGGCCTTCTGGGGCAGAACCTTTCCCTGACCCCCACCTGCCCCTCCCCTGACACAGCTCCATGCCGTTCCCTCGGGCCCTGTCGCTGACAGAGAGCACAGCTCAGCGCTGCCCTCCATTCCCTGTGAGGAGCTGCAGCCGCCATGAGGCCTCCCCTCAGCCTGCTCTGGGCCCAACAAACACAGCGACCTCAGCCGCTCCTCATGCACACCTTGCCCTCAGAGCCTTCCCCAGCTTCACAGCCTCATGTGAGAACCCATGGGAGGCATCAGGGCACTGTGGCTGCTTCCCAGTGGGGCACAGACGATGCCCGTGGTGCTGTACAGGAGCTGCCATGACACACGAGCATGAATGGCCACACCGACGCTGACGTGCATCGCAGTGTGTGGAAACATCTCCATGCACACAGGCTTCCGTGTTTCACAAGCACCCTCTGAAATGTGCAGGTGCCTCAGCTGTGAGCTATTCCCAAAACAAGCCTCCACGCTGGCTCAAGGCATAGCAGAGGGACAGCAGAATTAGCAGCCAGGTGCTGCGGTCACACTGGGAAGGGCAGAAGGAACCAGCTCCAGCTGTCGGGCACCATCCCCAGGGGCCAGGCACAACAGCACGGAGAGTCATGTTTCTGTATACCTTTTCTGCTTCCCAAAATGGCTAGTAAACATAGGTGAAAATGGGAGAAAATAAAAAATGGAGGGTTTCCAGAGAGCTCTGGCAATCAAACGCTTTTCAATCTGGCTGCACCATGGAAAGGTGCTGCGAGGAGAAGAAAGGACAGAGCCAACACATGGTTCTGTGACTCTATCCAGGAACATCACAACTGGGAAAGGGGAGTATTGGGGAACAGAGAATGGGTCACCTGGCTTCTGCTCCATCTCTGCAGCAAAGCATTTCACATCTCAGGCCCTGCTTCAGTCCTGTCTATCAGCTTAAACTCCTTTTTCCAAAAGCTAAATAATTACTAAAAACCTTTCAGTTTAGTCCTTTGAGGAAGTTCTCCTTACTCTGGAGAGATTATTCTATCTTTATGTTCAGTAGGGAAGAATCTTAAACACGATCGTATTCATTATAGTTCTGCATTTAGCATAAAGCTATAATCAAATTGCTTATGTCTTAACAGTTGTGGCAGTGGTATTAAGAAATTATGACATTAAAGGCACGCGCTAACATTCAAAATTCTTAAATTATACATCTTGGAAGCAGCTGATGCCACATTTAGACAATTACAAGCTTTTTATTTTCAAGTAGAAACACGAATCCCAAGGAGCAAAACACTTTAAAACGTACATATTTTGACTTATTTGTAGGAAAGTCTTTAGGATGCCTAAGGAACAAAAGTAGGTTTATGTCTGTTTTCGGCCTAGATTTAAGCCACAGCGCCTTCTCTGAAAAGGAAGGAGGACCCTGGTTGCTCATCCCCTGACACAGAAAAAACAGAGCAGGAGCAACCGAAGTCACCGCTCTTGGCAGGACTTCACTCGCTGCGATTCCACCGGCCTGACCGGGACGTCTGCGCCGGCCCCAGGCTCCAGGAGCAACTTCCTGAGCCAGAAACCTGGAGCCTTTCTGTGCACACTTCAGGAAAGGACTTCCTTCAATTCAGGAGGCGGGGTGGCTCCAGCACCCTTCTGGAAAGCAGAAAAATGGAAAGAGGTTGGTACGTCTGAGAACTGCTTGTGGTGGGTTATTTTGGTGCAAAATGCTGAAGTCAGAACAGCGGTATTCTAGGAGTTTGCTTTGTTTTTGCTTTTTTAATATCCACTTCTTGCAGCATAGAGGGGTTCAGGTTGGACCCAGCTCTGCTTCCTGCACTGGGTGCTGGGAAGCACGTGCAAGGCAGAGCTCGGCTTGAAGCAGGGACAACACACCGAACCCATCCCCAAACCCCACAGCCTGAAACCATCCCCTGACCTGAGCCCCCATCTCTGACCATAGGGCTGCATTTGATACCTGATAAAAACTCTTGTTCCTGACAGCTGGCTCCTGTGATTGAGTTGTTGACTGCTCATAGAAACGGCAGCGAATTTGCAATTAAAAGCATTTCAAGCCTGTGTAAGGCATACAGCGTAACCAGGGCTTACACGTATTTCAGATTCCAGCACACAGAACAACAGCAGAGGAGGTTGAAGGGTGACACAATATTATAAAGTGCATGTTGAGTTGTGTAAACAAGTTGAGGGTTTTACAGCTTCTGGGAATTGTCTTCTCTGATGCCGAGGGAGTCTGCTGTGCTGTGGAAAAACAGAACTCAATGTGATTTTTAAAATGCACCCAAGAGAACAGCAACCATGAGTGTGAGCTGTCCCTGCCGGGCCTGCCTTGCTGTCCCCAAGCCCTCGTGGATTGCACACTGTGGGCATCTCCCACCTCCAGCAGTGACCCCACAGCCCAAGCACAGCGCAGCAGCTCTGCAGCCTCCCAGCTCTTTTCCTAGAAAATCACACCCAGAAGAGGCAGACGCTGGGCACAAGTCATCACCTCGGGGACAGCCCATGATGGCACACGGCTCAGCTGTCCTCCCCAGGGCATGGGGAGCTCCAATGAGCGCAGGGGCACCTCCTGCCAGCCCGCAGCGCGCAGTGGGCAGCCAGGCTCAGCTCTTCCTGCACCCCTTGGAGCTGCATATCAAAGCTGCTGTGAACAATATCGGCCAAGGAGCACAAACAAAGCCAGAGGAGAGGTCACAGCCGTTCCCACAACAAGAAGTCCCAGTCACAAAGGATAAAAGCAAAGCAGGAGCCCCCGGCCCTGATTCCTTCCATCCCGAGCACCGCAGTGTCCATCGCGGGGAATCAAAGCTTTCCTCTCCCCTGTTCCTCCGGCAGCAGGACACCCGTGGCCGCCTGCCCACGTGGAGCGGGATGAAAGCAGCCTCACGGCTCCAGAACAGCCACTCTCAGAGCCACGCAGCGCTCATCGCAGCAGCTTCCTCACAGACTGCAGCACATTCACAGCACCTCCAGGGCAGAAGCTCACGGCACAGCGTGGTGCTGCCACTCCAACATCCACCTGCGTGCAGAGCTCTGTGATTTGTATTCCTTAATCCATCCTTTCTGATGTGTGGGAGAGGGCAGAGCCCCGCAACGGAGCTGGATCCCATGCAGACAGCTCTGGGCACACCGCATTTCCATGCCTCACTGCCTACCCGGCGTCAGCCAGCCGTCATTATTGGCAGCCTCCCCTTCCTGTTGTACACACACCGCTCCTGCTGTCTCCTACAGGGATGCAAAGTGCTCCAGGGCAGTCCTGAAACTGCTCCGGGCAGCTGGCGCCGCTGTCACTGCTGGGACACGTGTCACTGCTGTCACTGCTATGTGTAAACATGTGGAGCCTCCCTGCAGCAGGGACTGAGCGTTCCCAGGTGGCTGCAGCACGCCAGCCTCAGCAAGGCCTCCATCAGCGAGGGAGCAGGCGAGCGCTGTGACAAACACACTGTGCTCCTGCTGCCGTGGGACGCCACTGCCCCAACACCTCCTGGGTCAGCACCAGGACCGGGCTGCAGAAAACTGGTCCAACGCAGCTTCATGATACAGGGTAAATTCGTGGCTGAGCCTGGAACAAAACTATGCAAATTGCAGCACCCAGCAGAAAGGCCGAGTGCCAGCAGCAGGAGGTGCCCGGTGCCCTGCCTACACAAACAGATAAGACTTCAGCCTCCACCCAAGAGCTCGCTCCATCACAGCAATATCTGCACCGCGGCCCAAGCAGAGAGCAGCAATTGAACAAGGAGCTAAAAACTGCTTGCATTACGAGCAAAAGCAAGGTTTGCCATGTGAGGCTATCTTCTGGAGAGATTTATATCCTAAATGGGGCTTTTCATGAGAAATCCACTTAGTATTCCTCTAAAATTCCAGGAGAGTGAAATCCCCCACTCCCTCATCTCATTAAGATGAAGGAATGCCAGGTATGTGGCAGGAATCTGGGGTGAGAGGAGGAGTGGGGTATATTTTAACCAAGCTGCAGCATGGAAAATGAAATTATAGTGATCTAAGGGTCGGGACTGGAAATGCATTTTGCAGTGCTGAGAAGCAGTGCCAGCCAGGAGCATCCTGCTAACACACATGTTCAACCCAGGGGACATAAAACTGAGTTTAAAGATGACACAAAAAAAGCAGCCCTGCCACATTCAGCAGTCAGAGCTGCTTTTCCTAATACTTGTCGAGCTATGCAAGAAGCTTACTGGCAGCTCAAAGCCAGCACCGGCAGATGGAATCTACCTGGTAACACCCTCCACGAACCTAAAAAGCCATGGTGGAATCCACGTTACTGTGGATACATCCTTCAAAACAGCTGGGGACATTGTAAAGGTATTTTGCCTCTGGAGTGCTGACAACAGATTTATAAAGAGAGCAAACAGAATTACGTGTGGAGCTGTGCAGGGAGCACTGCGTCGCTGCCAGCCCCTAGGGCACCCCCAGGGCTGCTCCTCACCTGACAGGTCGGGCTGCTGCTTGGGCTGCAGAACAAGTGTCAGTGAGTCAGGCTCCGTTTCTTACTTTATTACCATAAATCAAGTTCACGTACCCCACCTCACATCCTCCAAGCACAAGGAGCTTAGATGTTTTCCACAAGCCTCTTCTCCGGAATTCAGTGGGTTTGAATGAAGCCACACTCTCCTCGCACGCTGTGAAGCTCAGCCAGACCTGCCAAGAGCGGTGCCCTGAGCTTCCCCTGGGGATGAGCCTCCTCTTGGTTTAACAGCCTGAGCACAGCTCCTGGGAACACAGGAGCCTGGATGCCTACAAGGAATCTCACTGACAACATGAAAGATGTTTTCCCCACCAGCACATCTCTTCTATTCATTTTATGTCCTGGCAGATAGAGAGAGAAAACACTTTGTTCTTCACCTTGTTCCTAAATTAACAGGTAAAGAAATCCTGTCCTGCCTAAAATCAGGAATTCTGAGAGCGTAAAAGCTTCTGAGTCAGACCATAAACCCAGCTTGTTCCATATTCTGACAGTGATCAGCAGCAACTGCTAACGAATAAAAGAACCCATGTACAGAGTGATTCTTACACTACTGCATGCCTCATTCAGCAGCGAGTGGTTAGAAGACTCCCACCTGCCCCTGGCCCACCTGAGCATGAAGCACACATGGACCTACTGCCCGGGATTTTATCTGACCTCCCTCCTTCCCCAGTGCCCTCTTTCCAGCCTTCCCACCACCCTTACTGTTCTCTGCAGCTGCTATACAGTGTGAACAGCTCTACCAGCATGACTCTCAGGTTAATTTTGCTGTTATAGGTGCCGAGGCACAGAGGCAAGGTCAAAGCAAACAAGCACAAACTGGCTTGTCAGGAGTAAATAGAGATGGAAACGAAGGCAGGCCTCCTGGCTCTCGATGCAGTGCTCTCATTATGGCCTCTACTGCCTTAGGAAATGGAAAGCAAGCCCACTGCTCAAAAAAGGGAAGAAATGATCCCGAAGGATGCAGAAGAAACAATGCAATTAAAAAGAAAACAGAAAACACAGAAACCTACGGCACTTCTCTGTCCTAAGAGCCAGGGCTGGGCTCAGAAGAAGTGGGGCAAAAGGTGTGCAGCAGCTAACCAGAGGAAGCTGAGCACCTGAAAAGAGAGCAAAATGCAGCGTGGAGAATTCCTGGCAAACCACGCCGGCAAGCCGCAGTCTGAACCACTTAAGACCAAGCAGTTTTGTTGAAGCTTATGCACGGGGACTGGCAGTGGGAGTGAATAATGGGACTCAGAGCAGCTGCTCCGTGCCTGACGTGTTGAACCAGGGTGGAAATCCCACCATCTGACTTGGGGGATAATGTTAAATCCATTACAGCAGTCTGCCCTCCCCTGCTCATCCCACACAAGCTTCAAAAGTTCTGCTTTACGCCTGGCTGCTACACGATCGTTGCAGGCTGTCTCCGGAGGGATAATCCTAAATTTTAAGTGACAGTTCACGGGCATCTTCTCTTTCTTCTGAAACGCTGTCTTACCCAGCACGTTAACTATTTTGGAGATTAATAATTGGAGCAAAGAGTTCTAACCTTGGTGTCCTAGCGGAGATTTAGCAGAGAACGGTTCGCGTTTGAAGTCGTCGTGGCACAGGAAACGTAAGAAGCCTTGAAGACCAAAAGCAAGCCCTGCACGCAGCTCAGGCGGAAATCTGGGACGTGGGACACGTGGCCCGTGTTTAGTCTCCAGGGCTCCTCGCTGACGTGGTGTTTCCACTCCGAGCAGATCTGAGGGACCCTGTGAAAGGTGGAACCCAGTTTGAGCTCTCGTTTAGATTAAATAGACCAAGCTCACCAAGCCTGATAAATTGCAGCTTGTACTTGTGTATTCTTTGACCTGAATTAGGCGGTAGCTCAGCGGTACAGTAAGGTTGCGGGCTGCTCTGAACTTCAAGCACTGAGGACCAGCTACAAACCACTCGAGCATCTCAGGCTGGCAACTGCCTTTGTCAGCTGGCAGGCCACCTGTGCGGCCAAACACACTGCTGACTCCAGGGCTGCTTACACAGCAGCTCTGCACAGCCCGCTGAGCGTTGGCGAAGGCGCTCACGGCAGCATCACCTGCAGGTTCCTGGCCACAGAGCTATTTTTCTTTCCCCTCCACAACTTCAACCAACAGCACTGCCAAAACCGATGCTGCTTCCTCCTGCCCTCAGCACTACACGCTCATTCAACCTTTGTGCCACCACCAGCACTCACGCAGTGCTACAGCAACTGAATCAGGGAAGCAAACTTCAACTGGTAAAATCAATCCCATTTTCCAACGTCCACCCTTTTAACACTGCTATTCCGAGCAATTAAATGACACCAGCATATTTAGCACAGCTTGTGACTGCAATTGTATTGCCCAAGTTCATTAGATACTGCAGTTATTACAGGGATAAGGTAATAAATTAACAGCTAATATTCAGAAGATTATAAAATCACTCTTCCTGGAAGCAGTCAAAGCAGCTGACTTGGCAACTCTTTACTGCATTAGGCAGCTCTGCTTTCAATTAATAAGCAAAATGGTTGGAACGGTTTGGCCAAGCATTGAAAGCAACGTTACCACTCCAGATATTCCTTCGGGTTTTCATTCTTCAGCTTTCTGTGCCATTTCTTAGTTAGCAACCAAGCACCCAAACAAGTTTCTCCAGTGTGAGCATCCTGCCCACCACGATGGCTGCAGATGGGTCAGAAAGGGGTCAGAGAGCCATGGGACACCACCCCACCCCAGCTCACTGATACAAACAGAAACCAAAAGAGACGCCTTGGTGGGGTGTAACATTTCTGCATTTCAGTACAGCATGTTTTTCCACATTCTTTGAACACCATGAATTGCCTCAATATTCTTGAAAAGCGGTAGGCCTGGAGGCAGCTAGGGACAGCCTCAAACCTGGATTGCTGATCCTATCTAGAGGCAGCAAGCTCTCTTTTCTTCCTCCTCCTCCCCTCCCAGTTACGACGAGGCCAAAGGGAAAATAGTGCCAGGTGCCTCAGGAGCCAGGCAGCAGAGCAGGTACATACCACTCCCCCCATTACAGCCTCTGAGCAATATATGAATGTAGAACTTCTGCACGCTGCTGTGACCTCAGTGTGCAGGACATCAGTGTCTGATGGATTCACCTTTCCTTAAAATTGTGGGTCTGCTTAAGATTTTTGCTATCAGATGTGTGTATCACACCCTATGGCAATAAACTTAGCACTTCAGCATCAATACGCATCTTGTTTTGACTCTGCAAGATAACTTATCTTGATGCTCTGCAGCTCTCATGGGACTGACTGCAAGCCAGCACCTGCTTACCCTCCTGATACCAATTACGGTCTGGATATTTTCCTCACAGCCTTACTTTTTCCAGCCTAACAGTTTAGGGCTCTTGCCAAACTGCTCGTGTCTGCTTAGATTTCAGTCCAGCATTTAGCATTAATTATTCTTTTGGGAAAGCAACAGTGAGTCGTTCAGTGGGAGAACTGAATCTTCAGTTACATTTCAGCAGCATGCTGTGCAAGACAGGGGCCCGGCTGCAAACCTGTGCTCTTCAGCAACGTACAACCACTCAAATACATGCTTGTTACTGTACTTGTTAAAGAGCTCAAATCACCGAAACACATACATCAATAGGAAAGCAAAAAGTTTGTTTTATTGCTAACAAGACTTTTGGTGACCACCATCTACTCTGATTTAGTCAGACTGCCAACAGTTCAGAAGCAACGTAAGTCCAAAGGTAAATGTGACCCTCTGAAATAGCTAACAACCCTGACTACTCTTGTGTTGGCACTCTTTACAGTACTGTGAGACCACGTTAGGCGTGGCAAGGGATTTCTGCTAGGGGATGCTCCGTCCTCTTCCTTCCCACCCTTGTTATTATAGGGCTGACACTAAAGGTTTCAGGACAACATGCTACCAAGAGGCTTCTAACGGAGGAAGCCAATGCATTGTGTGTCATGAAATACAGCTACAGATCAGCTGCAACAAGCTTTGTAATACGCAGGTGCTCCCAGCCAGCTTTCCAACAGCAGCAGAGAAGAGCCCCACCCATGGAGAGCTGCCCTGCTCAGCCCCCACTCCTGCAAAATCACCTACAGACTTCACAAAACTCAGCATTCCTTCTGGTCCGTGCTTTAAGGAGGGCTCCTCCTTTACAGCAGAACCATGCTCTATGTGCTCAGACCTCGACTTTTAACCAAGATGGCAGCAGCTGACAAATTCAGAAAGCGTCTGAAATCCCACTGACCATGCAGTGGTTTACCAGAAGCACGTAGCAGGATGGACATCGATCAGGACAAGAGCCCAGAGGGCCGGGCCGCAGGAGGAGGCTGAGCAGCACCTGCAGCCTCCAGCAGCACAGCTTCACAGCAGCTCACTGCAACGAGCAACGGGGACACCTGCTGGACGGAGCCGTGCGATACAAGCCCAGCTTCCGGGCTGTGCAATGACAGCAGTATACAACCAGTGAATTTTAATTAAAGAAATATCCGCAAAACATTTCCAAAAAACCCTCGAGTCTTATTCTGAAAGCTTGTAAGACAGTATTTTTCTCTGGAATGCGTTTTTCCTGTGTTCCTCCTTGTTGATTCACGTCCCTGTGCTCTGCAGAAGTGTTACTACCCATTGCAATCACCCCAGCTGATGCTCCAGAGTAACACAGCTCCCCTTTCAAGTGACAGGTGAGGTGCTTCGTGCTCTCTGAGCAGCCAGCAAGGCGAGCCCGAGGCCTCTGCTCCACACACAGCTCAGGCTGCAGAGCACTCACTCTTTTCTTCTTGGCACTGTTACCTCCATGGGAGGGACTGTGACAAAGGCTGGGTGCTACGCCTGCTCGCAAGGATTGCCCGCGCTAGCTGTCAGCGCCCTGCTGGTCAATGCCTCTGTAGTCCGTGGGGCCTGCTTTGGCAGGCGAATGGGCACGTAGACATTGGAGGCACAGTGCTCCTTGAGGTATTCTCCCCCTTTTTCTTCATAGTCTTTTCTGGTAATCCAACCTTCCTCACGGGTCATGTGTTCCACTGCCCAATCTCGAGCCCCGTACCAGGCATCTAAAATGGGACTGGAAGCAAGGTGAACCTGGAAGGAAAATCCGAGAACATCAAATGTAGGACAGCACCAACTTGTTTAAGATCTAAACACAGGAGAGAAAAGCCCTTTTTACCCTGGTTACAACAGTATGCAATGCAAATCACAATTTCCAGTTTGAGCTGGTAATTCAGTGCTTCTGAAGGAGGAATTAGGAAAGGATTTGAAGCATGTTTTCACCTTCAGATCAATCTTCCATGAAACTGCTGAGTTTCAACAGCTTCCAAGGCACATTCATACATCACACTCACAGCCAACAGCACTAACAGCTCGAAGCCAGTGCTGGAAGAGCTGGTGGTAATGCAAAACAAGTATCAAGTGCTCCAGCAAAGCTTCCTCCTTGCTTAAAGTAGCAGGGTGGAATACTGCAGGCTAAGAAATCACACTATGTGGGAAAAAGACTACACGTGCTCTTTCCACATGCTCTTTTTTCCTCTGGTGTAGGTTCATGTTCCCATTTAAATGACTCTTATTACAGTAGCATAAAATGCTTTCCTGCTGCAGCTATAAGATGGCTGAACTAGACACCCTGTAGGTACTATAAATAATATCTGTGAAATGACAAGTTTCTGATGGAACCACAGTACAGAACATCTTAATGGAAAGAAGAAAGCTCTTATTTTTTGTAGGTTTGTAAGATACCTACTCTTTTGCTGCTATCCCAGATAATCTTCACATGTAAGAAGCATATCAAGTAACTTAATTTTCAAGCGAGCAGTTTTTCCCAGCAACAATTCCTAACAAAGGCTGATTGTTTCAGAAAGTAACTGTCTGAATTTACAGACATCCAGCCAAACATGCTTTCTCGTGCATGCACAGTCCTTTGGCTGAAGCAGCTTTTCCAAGGCAACTCTACTCCTGCTAACGTATTCAGAAAGACCAACTGCATCTTTGTTCCACCCTCATTCTCTCAGGTCACAAAAAGCTGTCATCTGCCCGTCATAAAACAAACATTCTCCATTCCCATGCTCTGAGCACACCCACTCTGTACTACTCCCAGCCTGAAATATTTTTGGACACAGATGAACAGGATGTTCATGAAGACATCATGTCAGTGTGCATACCTGAAAAGACGACTGGAACGGCCTCATTTCAAGGAGTTCTTTCCGGACTCTGGCTTTTAGTCCAGGGTACATTGCATTTCCACCAGTGAGAAAAACATTCTGGACAAGAACAGCTTGTTGCTCTTTTGTATACCTACAGGAGGAAAAAAAACCCCACAAATTCTATCTTTTTCAAGAACATTATTTCTCTGAACTGAACAGCTATGCGGGAAAACACTGACAGTTTGTCTTCAAGATTCACACTTCGAGAAATTTCCTCCACCTCGCTAGCATGAAAGCCTGTGCTCATTAGGTTTCTGGAAATTCAGGGGGTGGCAGAAGAAAATCCTCAAAGCACTCCGAGCTGTATCCCCATCAATCAACAACTCAGCAGAGCTGGAGTTCTTACTTTTCTTACAGAAAAATGTAATCTCATATATTCCTAGGGTTTGATAACTTACAAACATCACTGATTTTGGTCTAACAAAAAGAGAGACTGCTAGCTCATTGTTTTAGGGGAAGGATATTAACAAGGGTTGGTTCTTTGCTTACCTCTGCAACAATTTGGAGCAGTGCTCTTCAAAGTGGGATGCGTGCAAGACAACGTACTGGTGTGTGGGAAGTATTTTTCACAGAATCACAAGGATCTCTTCCAACCTCAGGGATTTTATGATTATCAAGTCCAACCATCAACCTAACACTGCCAACTAAACCATGTCCCCACGCACCATGTGCGCACACCTCTTAAGTATCTCCAGGGATGGCAGCTTCACCGCCTACATGGACAGTCTGTCCCAATGCCTAACCACCCTTCCACAAAGGAATTCCTCCCAATATCTGATCTAAACTTCCCCTGGCACAACTGCAGGCCATTTCCTTGTGTCTCATCACTTGCTGCTTGAGAAAAAGAAACCAGCAGCCTCCTTGCTGCAGCCTTGTTTCAGGCAGTCGTGAGAGCAATGACATCTCCTCTCAGACTCCTCAAGTTAAATTCAGTTCCCTCAGCCATCCCTCACGTCTTGTTTTCTGGTTCCTTCCCCAGTGCTGTTACTCTTCACTGAATGCGTTCCTTCAACTCAGTATCTCTGTTGTAGCGAGGGGCCCCAAACTAATTTTTGTAGCATTAATAAAATACTCAATCTCATCCTTTTTCAATTTCTACTATTGTTTTACGACGTATACGTATGTTCGTTGAGTAGCACGTGTATCTGATTTATAAATACACACACACTGACAGTTGATACTTAAAAACTTTTTGAGTGAACGATGAAAAGAGTTTGAAGGCCCCTGACTCAGATGACCAGAGACTTAGATGTGGTTTTCAGAACAGAAGGCATCCCTAACCCTCAATGCTCAAGCCTACCAAAAAGAACTACTCAAACATACTTTCTCAAGGCATCATTAAACAACCAGTATTGCAAAAGCTGGTATTCAAACAAAGGCTTGTTTGAAGGAAGTGCCAAGTATCTCTGTAAACTCACCTTTCGAGGACATATTGCATTGTTTCTGCTACACCAGTTTGGTCTTCTCCTATCAGGGAGGGCTGGAAGATGATCTCTGGAGCCCTTATTCTTTCGGTGCCAAGAAAAAGTTGGTGGTATTCTGCCAGGTTAAACACGGGCTTTAAAAATATGAGATTGAGAAGCAGAAAATTACACTAAAGAATAGAGCAAGCAAAGTTTCCAGAAAATTCTCTACTAAAAAGATGATGATATTCTCTCAGAGAAAGGATCACGCTGCAAAAGGTCCCAAAAGGATATGGAAAAACCTATTTTTTTTACCTACTTATTTGTCACCACTCAGTTCTAAAGCTCAGCTTCACAAACTGAAAGTTTTGTTCACACTGGAATGTGATATAGGCTACGGGTCACACACAAAAACTTAAGCAGGACTGTTTCCCTGAGAGCATGGCACTGCTACAACATGCACAGCCTGCAGAGAGAGCTGAGTGGGGATACTCCTGCTCTGAACCATCAGTCATGATTATGAGGACTCCTGAACTGTGCACAGTTCAGGGGGTTTAACTCTTCCACGAGCAGACAGCACTGTTTGTATTTGGAGAAACAGTCAAACATTAGGCAGTAACCTCTGACATAAGCCATAGACATTGAAGTCAAACCTGCACTGCAGCAACAGGCTTCTCAACTTCGGGTTGTTCCTCAGCAAATAAAGGTTCAAACTCATGAATACTTTCGACATCTTCCAGTGACTGCTCGCTGCCCAGTGGATCCAAGTCAGGGGTCTGGAAACAGAAGGTTCAGATATGTTAGTCCAGATGTGCTAGGCACATACACAACACCAATTCTGCTGACACCTTCAGAAAATGTAACCCTGATTCCTTTACATCTAAACTCTTTGCCATGCTTGAAAATAGATATGTTGTTCTTCAGCACTGAAGACAAAAATCGAAACGATGACAACCCAGAAAACAGGAGGGGAGAAATACATTCACTGCAAGAATAAAAATCAAGCATTTTCAAACTTTATTACTATTATTATTATTTTATCTTGAAGCCAGCTCAGAAATGAAAAGCCTTAGTCAACAAGTTGACTGCCAGGACCCTGCTAGCATAATAACATATTAAAGCTTATTAAAATAGATGGTTGAAACTCGGTGCTCTCCCAGCACCTCTAACTGTTCTATAATTACCATTTAATTCCCTGCTTCGCTTGTGTGGGAATGGAAAACAAATATTTGCTAGCTAAAAAGCTAGCACAGTTTTTGACAGTTGCCTAGTTTGTAACTGCTTAGCATTTGCACATGGGATATACAAAAAAAAAACCCTTGCATTTTACACAGACATCAAGCTGCTCCCAAAGCTCCTTCCTAAGGAGAAGCATCACTCAAGATTACAGAATATTGCTGCGAAGTAGGAGCAATTATTTAATTATCTAATTTATTCCTGCATTATAATTAAGTAGATTTCTAATTTTGTTGCTAAAGATCTGGTTTTGCCTTTTTGGTTTTTTTTAATGTAAACATTTGACGTGCTATTTAGCAAGCAATAACAGGATGAGATAAAGCTAGGCCATGTAAACCTTCTGAAGCATCTCATTTGTCTCATTTAAAAGACAGGCAACTACTCCCAATGGAAGATATGCTCATTGGTAAAGTAAACTAATGGTAGTGACCTGAAGTTATCTCCAATATTTTTGTCTTCCAAAAAAAAAAAACAACCAAAAACAAACAAACAAACAAAAAAGCACCACAACAAAAAACAGTAACAGAGAAAACCAGAACAGAGCTGAAGAGCTGGCACAGACCCTAGGACAACTCAATGGGCTTTTAGCTCCTTTACGCGGCCACAGAGATGGCCTGTCTTCACAAATGGATGCGCTGATTACTGTAAGCTTTCTCACAAAGCCCAGACCAAACAAGAAGGCTTGCCAATTCATGACAGCATCTGAGACTACACCTTGTAAACAAGAGGAGTGCGTGATCCAAAACAGACGTGTTGGAACTTAGGCACAACCACCTGGCAGAATCACAAGGAGCCGACAGGCATTCGGCTATCTCTTTGTAGAACGTTTTCTTTTTGACAGAAGACAAGAAGATCCCTTAACGCTGTGGTAAAATCCACCACCTAACCTCATTTTGCTCACATGTAGTCGTTTTGATTCTTACATAAACTTTCCTGAAAGGATAGAACCCAGAAGAACCATCTCACCAGCTAGCGTTGGCTACGTCTCAGGTTCTATATGAGACAAACATGAGAATTGCTATTTCTGGCCCCACTCTCCTCTGTGCTTCATTCTTCTGTTTTCTTCTCTACCTTTTCCTGAGCAAACACAGATAAAACTAAAAATGATCTTCCGTGACTTGAAAGGCAATTAAAAGCAAATGCAGGAATAGTCTTGGACCACCTCTTAGAAGCCCCTGGAATGGGCTGGGCCTGTGTTAGTCTGGCAAAGAGGACAAGTAACTTTCTGTTCTCAAAGAAAACTCCAGCAACCAAGACTAGTAATTAATCTGTCATAGATGAGTAAAAAGAATAAAGCATGCTGCTTGATTGCACCAGAACCATACCCAAAACAAAAGCAAAAGGTTGGCTGTTTACCATAAACTGCATCTGAAAGCAAAGAACAGAAAGGCAGACAAACACCATTTTCAAAAGAAGCTGTATAGTTCTATACCTTTAATACTAGGTTACCAATATTTGAGTGTGGTTGTTTGACTTACGACTACAACAACTTGAGTTTTAAGTATTTACAATTCAATGTCATCAATTCTCTCAAAAAGGAAAGTGGGCCCAATGCATTATAGATTATCTCAGCAAAAGTAATGCAGGAAGTTAGCTTGCAGTACAAACAAGATCAACATGTTACCTGTTGCATTTACAACCCTATAAGCAAGTCATCCTTAAGTAAGGATGCTGGCTGGCATATGCTGCCAGGAATAAGTACAAACAGAAGCAGTGGTACCTTCAGACTGATCTTATCTTTTAGGGCTGTTTTCTTTTATCCAGCTGAAATGTTTGAGGAAGCTTACTGACTTTGTATAATGGTGTACTTTAACCACTGTCAGCAAGCCTAGAGATTATGCTCAGAATTATATGGAATCAAACCGTAAGATATGTCCCAGAGCACACTGCAAGAAGGGTTACTCGTTTCAGGCATATTCTTAAACAATCAAAACTCTAAATTTCTGTAACCGCACAGGAAAGCTCCAAATGAGAGTAGCAGCTGCCAAATCAGCAAGGAGCGTGTTAAAGGAACACCTTAACCCATCAATAATACAGATATTCACAGATGGGGAACATTTTAAGACAGAAACTCATTTCTCGCAGATAAGAATGAGATTAACTTGGAGAAAACATACCTCTGGTTTGCTGTCCACAACATCTACTTCAATACTGACTTCTGCCTGGAGGATTTTTTGTTTTGCTTGTTCAATGGCCAGGCTCAACTTGTTGATGTAAGACTGAAGTTCTTCTGCAGAGTCCATGTTCAGCTCCACTAAAGCTTTGTGGAATTGATCCATTTGACCATCTTCCAGAAGTTCCTACAGACAGATCAGAGCCGGCTGTGATGGATGATACGTGGTAATCAAACATGTACTAACTATGTATGTATACTTTGCCCTCATTACAAGAGACTCTGGATGTGCAGGCTTTGCAGCACGCAAAATACTTCACAAAAAAAAAGTGCTATTCAGAACTTGTAGGCATCCCCTGCATCAATTAATTCTTTTTTATGCTGCAAGTAACCTTAAAGATCCCCTATCACGAGAGGCAGAGGACAGTCATAGCTTCCTTAGTGATGCAGAACCTTCTGGAAAAGCTGTGAGGGCAGCCTTCACTTCTCCTAAAGGACTTCACAGAAAACTGCCATGATTACCTGTACGTACAGCAGTCTGTCCAGTCTCTCTTGGTCAAGCTGCAGCTTCTCTTCTCTACGACGTGCATTGAGTTCTTGAAGTCTACGTAACTGCTGCTGCCGCCTCTCCTGCTTTTCCTCTGATGTCAGAGTGCTCCCCAGCAGCTTGTTAGAGAAGGGCAGCTGCATCTTGTGCACGTTGTTCTCATAGTACTCTGGTGACCGCCACTTCTGCAGTTCTGAATATTTGAGAAGTAAAAGAACTATTTTATCAGGTTGAACAGGATGATTTACACACTGTAGGCGCTCCAAGCCAAGTTCAGACTTAGGAGAAAGCAGGCAACAATCCAGCCCTGGATTCTGCCCACTTCTTGGCAGTCACCCCTTTATTTAGCTGCCTCTTCAGAGAACTGCCTTCAAGTCACACTCAGTGCAAATGGTTCTCAGCACTCTCTTCTCTAGAATGCAACAAACAAAGCACTGAGAAGTGGGAAGCATTCAGTCTCTTCTCTCTTCCCAGTTTAAGGGAGAGCTCTCACATGTTTAAAACCAGCACAGGCTCTTTTGCATGTGATAAATTGAAGAAAACACAACTCTGTGGCCAATACTTGATAATCATCATGGAAATTTTAAAACTTCATTAATTCACAGAAGTCCTAAGAACTCTCCTCAGCAATTTTGGAAACGTTAAAACAGATAAGCAAAAACACCCAGAGAAGAGAAATGTGGTCAGATGCAGAAACAATCCTAACCAACTGAGCTTTCTGTTGGAAGTACAGAGTAAAACTACTAATAAAATAAATTCATTCTGACACATTTTCCTCTGTAGAAATATATCACTCACAAACAAGTCTGAACTAACAAGGAAAAGATTTCTAAAATTCAGTCCTGTTTCATGGACTCCTACAGAAACTGTTAATAAGCTTTTCCCATGTAATGGGTTACAAAACCCTCATAAGAAAAATAAACCAGCAGTGGAGTGTTTGTACCTCAATCCCAGCCCTTCAAGAACAAAAGATATAAGGTACACAACTAAGTTTCAATGAGCACTACTGATCAAAACAAAAAATTACAGCTGGTTCTCTACCTTCTGTATAGTCCTCCGCAATGTAGCTATGCTCATGAAGTATTTCCTCCATGCGACTGAGAGTGATGGCAGCAAAATGCCCGGGGTACTTCAGCTGAAGGAGACGCTGCAGGTACACAGCTGCCTGACAGCCCCCAAGATTGATGCGTTTGCAGTTCTTAGCATCCAGCCTGAAAGTCCAAGAGAAACAACTGAAACTGAAGAGACCTTCACTGTAAAACAGACCTCCTATTCTATTCAGTATTATTCATTTTAACATGGTCAAATAGATAGATGAATACTTATGGGTAAATAGTTTAAGAACCTGGAAGTCTTAACACTTCTATTGCTTTTCTCAGGCAACAACCATATGCACCACATTATTGTTTGCACACACGTTCTGAATGGCTCTGCTTTAAAAAGCAAACAAACTAACAAACAAGAAAAAAATAATTTTAGCTACAGCAACAAAAAGATAGTGTTCCATTTTAAGAAGGGAAGATATGATTCTAGGGGACTAAAAGTAGTCCCTCCGACCTACATAAGATTCTGCAATTGGCCAGGTGTGAGCCTTTGCAATCAGAAGCCTTTGCCAGATGTCATAAAGCCCTTTCCTGCAGTTTGGATTAAAAAAACAAAGCAAAACAAAACAAAACTTGAGCAACATGGCCACATAATCAGAATGATGAAAGTCTCAAGGACTGCAGAAATCTCACAGAATGCTTTCTTTTGTCTCAAAGCTACTTTAAAACCTCATACACTTTTTTTTTGCTGCCAGGTCGTACTTCGGGCAGATATCCTCATCTGCTTTTGAAGTATGAGACTAAAAATACGATATACACCAGGACAGCACCAATTCTTCAACTCAAAATTCAACAAAGTTGCACTAAACCTGGAGCTAGTTTTTCCTCTTCGGTATAAATTGGGACCTAGTAAGAACTTGTATTGCAGGAGCTGCAAGTCTGAATGCTGAAGGAATAGGTGTTTTTATCACCGACAAAAAGAACTTTCTGGGTACTTAGGACCTTAAGAACTCACCTCCCTTCCAGGACTGGCAAAATATGTGTACACTGATAACCTGAAGATATCACCAACCCACTGCAAGGCCAGTTCTGCTTCCTGTTGTGGTAAAAGCTGTACAAGCTATCCACGCCATAGGACACTTTAGGAACTTGATAGCATTCAAAGAGGAGCTCTGACATCATCTGCCTTGAATACAAAGGATTGCACACTGCTTCTGTCAAAACTATTGGATGTTCGACACAACCCTGTAAGAGACGAGAGAAAAGGAGAAAAAACAAGAAAGGATGAAGAAAAAATCAGAGATACTTTTCCTTCCTTTAAAGATCAGCTTCAACTCCTCCCAAACAGCAATGAGCACCGGGCTACTGGACACCTACGTCACATCTAGCACTCAAGGGGGTAGCACCTGGCTATAGGTGGGTTTCCCATGTTAATTCAACCAAGCCATAAGCTCCGAAACATGAAGAACGGGCTTCAAGAGTATACCCAAAAACTGCAACACAGGAAGTTCCATGCAAACGTGTGAAAGAACTTTACCGTGAGGGCGGCGGAGCCCTGGGACCGGCTGCCCCGGGAGCCTGCTTTTCACAGGGAGTGGACTCGATGATCTCCAGAGGTCTCTCCCAACCCCCACGATTAAAGATCCAATTAACCACGCTCTGTGCAACGTGGAGGCAAAGCGTGACTGAAAACTGGAGATTTAGTTCAGCCCTGGGTAAATTACACAACATACACATCCAGAGCAAGCCATCCGGGCACAAAAAACATTAGGAAAGTTGGCCATCTTTCTAGTTAGGGAAACTGTATAAAGTTATCGACGTATAATCTCTGTCTCAAGAACCGATCCTGGATGCTTGGGCTGGGGCCGCGCTCCCCCGCGGTACCTGCGAGGCGACCCCCAGGCGCTGGAAGACGTGGTCGAAGAGGAGCTCCTGCAGCTCCAGCTGCACGGGCACGTTGCGGTCGAAGGGCGAGCGGAGCAGCCAGCGCAGCGGCTCGGGGCTGCCCAGGTCGTTGCCCACCTGCGTCTCCGCACCCGCCCCACCGCGCGCCCCACGGCTGCGCGCCGCCAGCGAGCGGAACCGCAGCAGGGGCTCGGCGGGCACCGAGGGGTCGGAGGCGGCCCAGCCCGCCCGCGTCTGGAACGAGCCGTTGTCGATCACCAGCGGTACAGGCTGCGGGCTGCGCACGGCCGCGCTCGGCGCCAGCACCGGGTCCGGGGCCCAGCGCGCGTCGCGGAAGGCGAACACCCGCCCCGCCGCCATCTTGAGCGCTCCACGCTGCCTCCGGGCGGCAACGCGGGCTGCGCTCGGGTTCCGGGTGGAGCGGGGCCTCGAGGAGAGGAGGGCTGTCCGGTGGAGTTATGGATGTGGGGAAAGCCCGCAGCCCGCCTCAGAGAGCAGCCACAGCAGGGTCTCGCATTGACCGTTAAGCAGTGCACAGTAGTGCCTAATAACGAGGTTCAAAAGGAGCAGTAAGGCGGGATGCGGCCGCATAAAGCCCACAGATGGATGCAATACCACTAATTTCTGCTCTGGTGCTTGTTTGTCCACACGTAGTGATTTGGAGGGCTCTGTGGGCTGTGGATGGAGGGTCCTTGAGCTCACTTTTATTAATCGCTTTTTATTAAGGAATTTTTGCATCTTCTACCATGCGAAGTTCAATTTGAAGCATAAACCCTCCACTGCCACACAGCAGTTAATTTAGCAGCACCATCTCAGTGCTCTGGGGAGACCTCGCTCTGGCCCTCTGTGACTCAAGGGGAATTTATGAGCACCAGGGAGTGACTTTTACATGGTCCAGCAGTGACAGGATGAGGGAGAACAGATTTGAGCTAAAAGAAGGGAAATTTAGGTCAGATGTCAGGAAAAAAATCTTTACTCAGAGGGCAGAATGGCAAAGATACTGCTGTGAGGGAGAGCTTGCAGAACTGCCACAAAATTGCATGTGAACAACCTAAGAGAAACATATTATCATTAAAACTATAGTTAGAGCAAACCCCCTGGATTCTGCATCTTGCTGTCACTCTTGTTGTTGCTTTTGTAGGTAAGCCACTAGCATCCTGATTTTCAGAAATACCAAATACCGACAACTTTCACTCTGTGAAATGGGGACTGTACATATTTAGCATCCTTGAAGCTCAGGTCATTAATGGCTTTTCTCACTCATTTACCCCATGCACGAAGTAGGTATAATAGCTTTCTTTTGTCATGCAGGGGAGTTATTAATGTGAATTATAAGAATTTGTGAAGTTCATTTAGATCTTGGGATTAAAAGGCTCATTTTGAGGGGCTGTTACTACATGAAAACACATGCACAAAAGTAAGAACATTAAATGTATGCAATCATTCATAATGTGTGCTTACATAGCTGCTCTCATCCATGGTTTTCTGGGAGCTACACAATTAATTTTGCCAAGCAACCCCTCCCATATTACAAGTGATAGAAAATTGTTTTATTTTATTGAGGGTGAAGCATAGCAGACGTTAACAGATTTGTCCATCCTTGCAGAAGTGATGAACACCAAGTTATCAAAGCCACGTATCTGCTCCTACTTCAATTACTACTGAACTCCTTTATTAAGCAATATATAGAGAGACACGTCCTATAAATCATACTAGCTTGCCTTCCTTAGGGTGAAGGGAAATAAGAAGGCAATTAAAATATTAAAGTGTATTTTCCTTATGGATTCACTCATAGATTTAAATATGCAGAGAAGGTTAAAAATGGAATCTATATTATTGTGGGGCATATACGTACTCCATGTCAAACAAGCACCTGGGATAAGTAATTTCTAACTAGCCAGTAATCATGTTCTAAATCTCTCTGCAAGCCTGATTCTGCGTTACTGATTCCTCAAAAGTTACCTTCACTACCAGTTTCAAAGAGCAATTAAAGTGCTTGGTTATCCCCCCCTGTATTAGATATATAAGAATCCCTTTAACTACCACTTTATCATAAGCCTTGAAGGCTTTCTAATTTATATTTATCCTTTAATTACTGGCTGAAGCAATGACAATCAAATCAGATGTTTTCTCAGGTCTCCTTATCCTCTGCTTAATCCTTTTTACCCCCTCCCTGCCCTCACAGGGCTGTTCCTTTTGCTATCTATGCTGAGGATACCAGTGGTCCTCTTGTGATCATCACAGTGATGCAATCAGAGTTATAAAAGGTAGTTAGTGAAGAACAAGCAAGCTGTTCTAAACTTAGATTAACCTGAAGCTAGCAATGAAGTATCCTCCAGTTCCTTTGGTGACTGAGCTGACTTTGCCTATTTTCTTTTGTATTTCTTTGCCATATGTACTAACACTGATTGTAATCGTGATCTGGCTACGGCTCTTACTTAATGAAGGTAAGTTCTGCAGCTGATTGGATGTATGCATTTGTATAAAGGCTTTGTCTATTCATCTCTAAAGCATTCTGTGAGCTATTTTTAGCTATTTTTCAGTCTCATCACAGAAGGAAAATAAAAGTGGTTTGGTGGTTTTCTGTTTGTTGGTTTTAGTACTGTTGGTGGCATATGGAAAATCAAATGATTATGTTTTTCTGTTAAAATGCTTATAAGACTAACTCCTGCTAGCTGTTCTTTCTTTCCCCTTCCCCCCCCCCCCCCCCCAAAGTAGTTCAGCTTAGAAAGATAAAAGTCAAATAACTTTTGTAGATTTTTATTTAAAAAAAAAAATGCTTCCCAATAATTTTGTATGGTTTCAAATGCCAACATTATAGTTCATCTTCTTTGTGTATTTTGGGGAGGGAGTGGATTTCATCTGGGGAGCTGTTAAGGGATTCTCTTATTAATGCTGACTCTGATAAAAATCCTTTTTTAAAGGAGCAGGACATGCATTTTCATTTCTTTGTGTATTTTGCATCTCTTTCTGCTTTGCCACTGGTTCTTAATTCTACCATGTCATTAACTAGTAAGAGGCTTTGGTTTAGGCTAATAATAGGCTTGCTGATATACCCCTGGACATAAAGCTTTGCTGGTTTTGCTAATCCTGGAGCATAAGCAATTGATGCCTCTATTGATGTAAACTTTTTTTCAGGTTATATGAATTGCATTTACCTTTATAATACCAGGCCCTCGGATGACTGTTATTTGTATCAGGCTTCCATGATCTAAATTCCATTTCAATCAATAAGAGTACATGCGTTACTAAACTTCGACGTACTACTGTGCTTGTGGAACTGCAGCATTAAAGTATTTCTCAATCTTAAGAAACCAAATAGAGCAGTGCTCTTTAATGTCTTTTTGACTAATTAAGTCATATCCACTTATTTTATGCCACTTTACACTAGGCACAAGTGGGGAAAAAAACAGGTGCATATCTCAGCTTTACCTTTAACGTAGTTGCTGATTAAAATCTAATTTGTTAAAATCAAATACTTGTACAGGCCTCTTGTTGCCTAGCTGGGATTGAAAATCCTTGATTCCAGGTGAAAGGGATTCAGAAGAACCTTGCCCAGCTCCTGGATACAACAACTAACTGTAACATAACAGATTTTAAAATCTATTTCTAGAAGAGATGCCTCCTGCAGAAGAAACTAAGAAACAACCTCCTGATGTGTCTCATTGTGAGTCTAAATGTGAAGGTGAACCAACAGATGATGAGAACCAGAATGATGCAACAAGTACAGAACTTGAAGAGGACAAACAATCAAGTGGCCCTGTGGGACAACCAAGGTCCAAACCTGCCTATCTAAGTTCAAAGCCAAAAGCAAACTGCAATCCCAGACAGCTGGTCTCAGAACCGAAGATAAGACCCTCCCACATGGGAAGGAGTGTTCCCTGTAACATCGTGATGGTGAGTGGTGTGACCAGGCTATCTCTTAACATATCTTAACATATCTGTTGCTTTTGTGCCTCAGCTTGTATTTTTTATTTTTTTTTTTCATCTCTGCCTGACTCCCCTCCCTCTTGAATAAGAGAGACCTACAAGATTGGTTTCTGCTTGGTTAATGACCAACAGGAGGTTTTCTCTTCCTGTCATCCCTATTTGGAATGATTCCTGTTGTATCCCAACTAAGGGTAGTACAAAATCGTACAGAGTAACTGCCATACGTATGTATAAGTCTGTGTGTGTATTATTAAGGTATGTATACGTATTTGCACAGTCTTTGAGAACTGCATACAAATTCATACAAATCCCGAAAGAGCAGAAGAGATCAGGGTCGTGTATGCCTTCTTTCCTTGTTCTCTGACTGTGTGCCCTCTGCAGCAGGGGCTCAGAAGGGAAAGCTAGTTTCTGCCTCCTCTGTCACTCGCTATTTATGTTGCATGGAATTTTGAACTGCAGCAGTGGAGTTACCCTTGGCTACATCTATGGGCTTTGCTGGCTGCTTTGTTAAGCTAGAATTGTTGAGGACTGCTATTGTCTTTTATTGCTGTATCTGTTTGACTAGCACACCCTGAAGCTGACCTTTAGCATGGAACCAGGAATATCTCAAGTCAAATGATTTTTGACATCACTAATACTACTAAGATAGAACAAAAACAGTGTTGAAGATTTTTTTTTTTTAATTATTATTTTGCCCTTACTGGTGCTCACAAACTAGAAGGAAAAAAGCAAAGAATGAGCCTGGAGTTGGCTAAGTTTCCACTTGGTTCTCCTAGTACTCTTTGTATATGCAAGCATTCAATTGTACAGAACAGTTTGAAGAACTGGAGTTTAAACTCATCCCTTGTGTGACATAACACCAACAGGTTTGTTAGTTGTATTGGGTGGACAAGAGAAGGAATGACCCCTTACAGTCTCACATTACTTAAATCCTACTGAAAATGTAACATCTTCTGCAAATCTAATTGCCGTGACAGTTCTCTTCCCCTTTTCCTTCCCCAGCTGTTGTGCTCCATGCTTTGTTCTCTCACCTGGACTTTTCTCAGCCATTTGCTCCAGATCTGTAATGTCCTGAGGATTCAGCTTCTGCCATCCTCCCTGGTTGTCGATGTGGCTCGGCTTAGCAATTTGCTGCGTGAAAATGTTGTGAGAATCCTGGGCTCCCCAAGGCTACAAAGCAGAGGGCTGTTAACTTCAATCCGGGGGACGAGATACAAGAGAACAGAACAGGGTGCAGCTCAGAGAACTGCCTCGAGGTAGAAGTGAGGCTGGTAGTTGTATGACCATTAGCAGCAATCCTGTTCAGCATCACTGGAAGCTACTCCAGCACAGCACAGGGAGGTTAATTCTCTAAGAAAGAAATGCACTCAAGACTAAGCTGATACACTCAGGTCACAACAGCTGCTTTCCAAGTGACCAGTACTGACTGGTTGCATGTTATTAAATGGACCACAGCGAGTAGCATCTCATACAGAGCTCGGCAGCATGCTCTGCTATTCTCCCACTTCAGAGAAGAACAAATCACTTTCACAGTGGTTAAACACCACACTGACACTGCCAGTACTCTTTCTATTACCACCATTCGTTGATTTCAAACCTATGAGATCAAGGCAATGGCTCCCAGTAGCCATTCCTACTCAAGCTTAAGTGCAGGGGCTATTTTGCTCCTCTTGCAGTGAGTACTTTGCTGATCTCCCGTGTGTGTGCTCTCAGAGTAAGGAAAAGCTCTTCAACGTTCAGGTCTAACGAATGAAACAAGTCTACCTCTACTTAACAAGAAATAATTAAGCCCTTAGCATATAGGGAGTGTGTTCTCCTTCACTTCTGTGCAGAATACTCCCTTTTCAGCACGCAGGTTGGGTTATGCTGCCAGAGGCACTCGGTGGGCTGCAAGGAAATGGGCAGGAGGGCAATAAGCTGCAGCTCTGTTCCCTAAAGGTTCATGAACAGCCATTTGCTCTCTGCATCGATGCCCAAGTTCCGCAAATCCATTTTAAAAGAAGAGCTTAAAAATAGGGCGTCACATCCCAAGGACATCACGGCCACTGGAAAAAACGTTTGTCCCTAATCCTGAGCTGAAGGAAACTCTCCACAGCCCTGCATGGGGAGACTGTGTAACGGTTCCGCTGCCTGCAATTACGAAGCATGCCTTGTTTGCGTTTGTCTTTCCCACAGATGTCCACGCGCCCAAATATTTATGCAGAGCAGCGTGCTTTTAAATAAAACTTGTTTGCTCGCTGTCTTTGCATCTGCGGTCATTTATTTCGAGGAGATATATACGGACTTGCCATTCCTCAGCCGTTTGCTGAGGAAACGCTGTCTCCCCGTCCGCGGAGAGCCGGGCACCTCGCCGAGCAGCGCGGCCGGGCAGGTGCGGGGGGAGCCGGGCGGGGGCGGCTCCCAGGGGCGGGGTGAGGCGGAGCAGCGGCAGCCGCGGGTCGCGGCGGGGCAGTGCGCGAAGCTCGGAGGCGGCGGGCGCTGCGGGAGCGCGGCGGGTAACGCTCGGGGGAGCGTGGGCTGCGGTGCGGGAGGGAGGGAAGGGCGGGGGGCACCGCCGGTCAGGGCGCGGAGCGGGCGGCTGCGGCTTCCGTGCTCTTCTTTCTCCTTCTTCCCTCGCCTCGCCCGCTATTGTTTGCTGAGCTCTGGGGAGGAGAGCGCCGGTGGTTGGTGGTCTCGGTGTTTTTTCCCTTTTTTGCACGCGGTCTCTGTGCGCTGCACGGCAGCCCCCGAGCAGGGAGCCGCTGCCTGCAGGAGCTCGGCTCCCGCTATGGGCTTTCGCTCACAAAGGAGCCGGAGTACTCCGAGGCGGTCGCCCGCCCGCCGTGGTTAAAGGCGTTTCGATGTAATCATCATCGCGGGGAAGGAGTTGGGAAACTGAGGCGGGCCGGTAACCCATGGGAAGGTCTGCCTGAATATTGCCGTTCGTGGTGATGTGTTAAAGCCCGAGGACACCAAAGTATGTGTTCAGAGCAGTTTTTAGGCTGTGTAAATACTCTCGGAATAGCTTTCTCGCGGCCGGGCCGCTGGCGCTGCCGGTGTCCCCGTAATAGCAGCGAGGTCGGTGCCCGAGGAGCTGCCCGGGGAGGGCTGAGGGCCCCGAGCTGCGGGAAGCACCGCCTGGCTGAATGTCCGGGTGCTACAGTGCGGCTGTCGGGTGTGGAGCCTGCTGAAAGCAACGTGGGCAGTCATTTCTGGGAAGCGTGCTTTTTTGCACGGGGTGAATGGTGTGTGAATGTGACACGGAGATGGGTCTGGGCATATAGATGGTTTGGACTGTGCAACACCGGTGCTGCGGTCCCTCTCTGTTAACATCGTCTCTTTCTCCCAGTCAGGCTGCAGTGCCCGCCCCTGGGTCTTTGTGCAGCGTTTGGAGCTCGCAGCAAATGTGGGGTGACTCCTGAGCTCCTTCGTGGTCTGCACGTAACTGAACAGCATCAGTGAATTTGTGCTTTGGTTTCCCTTTGTGTTATTGGGCAGAAGCTGCTTCCTGGGCATCGGTAGGAGTGCTGGAGCTTGCAGAATTTGGGTAGCGGTTGAACTTCTTCCAGTGTTAGTTCGTTGGCAGTGATTGCAAATAGAAGCTTCTTTGAAATCAAGGCTCCTCTGTGGGTTTGGGTTTAATTCACCGGTAAGCTCTGTTCCCCTGGGGCAGCACGCTGTATTGTATGCACCCGGCAGCCTCTGTCCTAGGGCACTCCCATTTTCTCCCAAGTACATCCCTTCCTAAGCTGAAAGAGGTGGCTCCCAAAGCCAGGGGATGACTTCAGGCACAGCACTGGTGGCAGTTTCTTCTGGCAGAGAGTTCCCTCTCTCAGCTGTACTTTGGCAGTTTCTTCTGACCAAGGCGAAGCCTCCGGGGAGCCAGAAGCCTGCTCTGCTGTATGCCAGACGTAGGTGTGTTATGACCTTTTGCACATCACTTAATCTCCCCCTTTTTTTTCTTCCTTCTTATTTGTAAAGCATTTACTTTGCAGGCATGTTGCAGGGGTGGGGTTGGATAAACATTCTTAAAACTCCGTCAGGAAGCATTGTGTGTTGAAAAAGTTAGCAACCAGTTTTGCTCTCCTCTGAGCTCAAAACTCTCGAATGAACTGCCAAAAGACCCAGACTCTGCTTTCACGTAAACTGAAGTGATGTAATGTGTTTTGGTGGATTTACGTGATAAATGTGTCCAGAAAGCAGTATGTCAGAGCACGCAGGGGTAAGGCATTGCCGTGTGCGGTGACACACCACTTGTCAGCAGCTGGGTGCTGCGCTGCTGCTGGTTGCTGCCTTCTCCTGGAGGAGACCTGGGATGATTCAGCTGGGCCGACATCTGCTCTTGGTGCCGAGGATCCGGGTTTGTGTGTCCAGCTGCGTGCTGGAAAACAATGCTCAGGATTTGGCTCACGCCCCAAGAGGGCGCAACAGCAGCAGCGCAGTGCTTGGGGTGATGAGCAACTTAATTTACTTTATTTGAGGTGGTGTTTTTAACACTGAAAGGCGCAACCCAGACATGTTGTTTTCCAGTCCTTGACATCAGTTGTCAAGGCATTATAAATTGAAAGAGGCAAGGACCCTGTGTGCTGTAAGGGAAGCTATTGCTCCCTGTGAGTACAGGGGAGTGCTGAGATGCAGCCTGCAGAAGTGGTGGCTCCTCCACAAGTCCCAGCTGGCCAAAGCTCTCCGCGTCCTGCTCTCTCTTTGGTGCTGACCCTGCTTTAAGCAGGGTGGGGGATGAGGCGGTGACCTGAGGATCCTTGCAAGAGTTGTGATGGTTTGTGAACTGTGTGACTTGCTCTGGCTGGGTGAGGAGGGAGGATTTTTTTTTTTTTTTTTTTTTAATCCTTTAAGACTCAGAGGTTACAAGGTAAGACTAAGGTTGAAGTGTATTCTGGCTTTGTACAACTTCTAGGCTCTTAGTTCAGTGAAACTTTTGCTTACTTGGGGAAGTTACGGCCCACATGCTTCTACTTGAGCAGTTTAAGTGCTTTATAAAAATGTCTTGGTCCTGACATGGTGTTTGAGCTTTCCTGTTGCGAATGTAAAATCCATATGGCATTGATTCTTAATTGAAAACTGGTGGAGTTATTTTTAATCCTGCAACGTATTATATGAAATAGTCCTCATGCAGCTGACTTGAAAGGATTGCCAGTAATTAGATGATGTTTCTAATCAGTCAGTGTTCCTTTCTGTAATGCTGTTCCTTTCTAAGAAATGTGATTTTGATTTGTTAACTAAAAAACCAGCCTCCAGCTCACCAGTGCCAGGCAGGAGTGCAAGTTCTGCTTATCAGTGAAATATTAAATACAACAAGAAAATGATTACTGGAAAAAAAAAAAAGAACAAACAACTAACTGCATATCAAATATGGCCTGTATGATTTATTCATTACGTTATGCCTTAGACTTTAGGTAGAAGTCAGCAGCATGGTTAATCATGTGGATAAGTCCTTCCAGGTCTGTTGTGCAGTGAAAAAGCTTGTCTGAAACCAGAACCCATTGCTTGAGAATGTAGGACTCTAACTAGGTTTTAGGTTCAGATGTTTATAATACTTTCTGGTATTTGCTGTTTGGTAAGACCGTTAGGTCAGCTCGCAGGGGAGCGCGTTCTGTGATTGCGAAGAAGTTTGGAGAAAGAAATACAAAAGCTGATGTAGCTTAAAGCATATTCCCCAAAGCAGATTACTCCAAGAGTCTGGAATGTGTTGGTGGGAGGTTATTCAGTTTAAGTGAAATGTTGCTCTGTGCATGCAGGAGTTCTTCCCCTCCTAAATAATTGTTTCCATCTGCATAGCGTATTCCACTGGTGCCTGAGCTGTTGAGCTCTGTGCAAAATCTGAGGCTCTTGTTAAAATGAGGGTCTTTGTCACTAAATCTTCTGTGCTAGCTATGTGTGAGTGAAACGTTGTTATCACGTGGAAAATTAGGAGGGCAGTCCTCACTGGGGGCCTTTCAAAGTAAGCCATGTTCTGGTCTCTCTTTCGTGTCCTTTTAAAGTTTTAGAGGTTGAAGCTCTGGGACCCTCAAATCTTCTTGCATAATGCCTAGCAATGCTGATGTTAATTCACTGGTCTGAGTTAGTCGTTTAGTTTTTATTTAATATGAAGTTGTTCCCTTTTTTATAACTGGAGATGTCCCAGACTACTTGAATACTGCATCGGCTGGTCCACCTGAACGAACACACTGCCATCCTATGGTGGAGCCTGGACATAGGAAATGATCCTGAATACATTGTATAGCTGGGACCGTGCACTTCTGTAACAACTTGGCTGAGACCCAAGCACGTTTCTACCGCAGGAATTCCTGTTTGTTGATTGTTGTAGCACTGAAGTGCTGATCACTGCGTCCTCTTTGCCCTTGTACAGAACATGCCTCCTAGGATGATGGACTTGGATAGCAGTGGAGGATTGTACCGACGTGTTACTGTTAGGTGTTTTGGGAAGGAAGTATCAAGGAAGTGGGGAACACAAAAGCAGGATCGTGTCTGACCATCACTCTCTTGCTATTCAGCACTGGCACACTGGGCAGCCTGGGCATTGCTGGAGTGGTGGCAGCAAGCTCCTGATCAAGTGATTGTATTGGTTTTTTTTTTTTTTTTTTTTTTTTTCCTCAGTTATCCCTGCCAGGTCACCTAATGCAGCACGAGAGACTGTTTTAATCAAGAGCCAGTATAATGACACACATTGTGAGTAGTCGTCGTTCCCTCAGCTGAGAGGGTGTATCACATCTGCACTCTTCTCTCTCTGAAGCACCTGGTTTCTGACTTAGTTGATGCCAATTAGTTGAGGTCAGGTAAGTGGCTGTTTCCTGGAGGAGGTGGCATGGCAGATGTCTCTTCCTTCGTCTTCAGTTCTTGGTGAATCTTTACTGGGCTTCATCTGCCATGGAGAACATCTGAGAAGCCTGCTTCCTTTGGCTAGACTGTAGTGTGCTGGCTCTAGGATGGCTGGGCGGTGATACTGACCTGTTGCCTTGGTTTAAACCCCAGAAGGATTGCTGAAAATAGGAGTCCGGGTTTCTTGGATGGCTGTTAGGCCCTGGACCTAAGGCAAAGGGTAACACTCACAGCTGGGTGTTCCCAAGCAGTGAGAAGTCGGTTCCCTTACATCACTGTGTTGGGTGACTTTATAGCACATACAGAAAAGTGGTTTACACATTTGTGCGGTGGGGAGGGAGGCTGGGTGCAATGTCCAATGAAACGTGCAGCTGGCTAAGGTCATATATCTGAAACTTGGAAATCTGCTTCATTGCTGGGCTACAATAATTGAAAATATCCTTTATCATCCAGGAGGGGAGATGATTGTACCATTGTGAAGGTGGTACCTGTTCTTTGTCGGGCTCTTCTGTAGTGCAGGAGGAGTTAATGTAAGTTCTTGAGTGAACAGGAGCCTGTAGCTCTTGGTAGGTCCATAGCAGGTGGCCAATATATAATGGAACTGGAAGGATATCCTCTTTTGGCAGCAAATAAATACAGCTTTGCTGATGAAAGTTGTTTTTCTCTGTCAAGGTAAAGCTCAGACAATGTTAATGTTTGAAAACAGCAGGGCTGACACAGTGGAAGGAAATCCTTTCATGCCTCGTAGCGGAAGATAGGCATGAGGCTGCAATATATACATCCCTGCAGCTGATCTGAGGTACAGTTGTTTTGGTCAAATACAATCCTGAACTGACTCCAGCTTGTGCACAGGAAAGGTAAAAGTAGATAAAGGTGCCAGCTGTATGTAGATGGAGAATTTCCTTTGATTAGCAGGAGAGGAAGAATCTCTCCTAGGAGCACTCATCCTAACGCTGTCCCTGATCCAAGAGTTGCAGAGTTCATTCACTTAGCACTGCCTATACCCTCTTGGCCAGTGCAAAGCAGGCACAGAGCTGCCGGATGTTTGCAGGCCAGGAAGAGTTTGGAGCAAGCACAGAGCTGCAAGGTCACTTGGGACTCAGGGCTTTTTTAAACACCAGGACATGGTGGAATTATGTATCAGCTAGGAAAAAATATGAACCAGGGTGCAAGTGAAGAGGTAGAACCAAGGAGAACTTATTGTTTAAGGGTTTTCTGTTAACTCTGTTAGTGGGATCTGTGCAATTTTGGCTTATGTTGTTAGTGTAAACAAAGCAGATAGCAAAGAGATGCTAGTCTTTGTGAAGGTCGAGAAGCTGCCGCTTGGCTGCTAGCTGTGAGTCTGTGAATGTCATTTAACCCTGTATTATTTCTGACGTTAATACTGAGCCAAATATCATGGTTTGTTTTGACCTCTCCTGTACAGGACGATGTACCATACGAATCAAAAGTCTGTCGTAAGCTCTTTGGGTGGAAATCAAACAGGACTCCGTCCCCTTTCAATAGACTGGTTAATTTTCTCATTCATTGTTTCATTAATTTACAAAATCACTAACTCATGTGCTTATGAGCAGTCGGTTTCCTAGCTGATGGTGGGAACTCATCCTTGCTCCTCTGTTGTGGTACTGTGCCCCTGCATTGTGGTGGGAGTCCTGAGAGCCTCAGCCATGAGGATGCTGCTGGCTCTGCTTGAAAGGCTTTTGGGGTAAGCTGATGTGTCTACACCTTCCAGTGTGTAAGCTGGGGCTCTACCATTCCTGTGAGTTGTTCCAGATAATTTTGAGGAGTTTCTGTGTTGTCAGAAACTGCCCATCCATTGATTCTGCACAGCTGCGAGGGCAGTGTGCCTCATCTCATCGTGCTGAACATCTGTAGAGTTCTTGTTTCAGCCTGGTCGTGCAACTCCAGCACTGGTCAGCCTGAGCTGTGGTGGTTGCGCACTGTGTGTTGGGCCACAGCCTGAACTGTGGGAAAAGCCACAGTCAAGCAATGCCTGTGCCAGAGAATGCCTGTTGTACAAAAGTTAGGTTGCTTAGACCAGCCCAGTTCTAACACGTAGTCTAGAGTGTCAGTTTGGATTTAGTAGAGCTGTGAGGTAATACGTAGTTGCTATAGTTCATCTGCTTGTGGGCATGTCTTTAGATTTACTTTTATGAAATGTTTCTAGTTTTTTCAACTCAACTGCAGGTCCAGATTGAATGTGTGATTCTTTGATTTGTTGGACCTGACAGTGTTTATTCAGTGGATGATTTTATGATGTTGACTTTTGTGCCTCTGAAATAGCACTGCGTTGTTCAGAACTGGTACGCTGGGTGTAAATCGAAGAATGAAAATCTATCTTGCACCAGCACTTGATGTTGATATGAGAGCTCTGATCCCTTCAGTCCTGCAGGCAGAGCAGTGAGTCTTTGTGTGAGAGTAAGCAGCATGCGGGGGTTGGTTTGTAGGCACTGTTATGGTCTCCCATTGACCTTCAGGATGGTCAGTGCTCAGTGAACCTGCCCAAATCCTGCGTGACAAAGTTGTCTGCTGAGGTCTGCAGCAAGCTCTTCTGTTCCCCTCACTGGCCCTAAAGTCCCACATCGTGTCTGCAGACTTCTGGTTTTCATGAAGACTCGTGTAATTAAATTTGGTCATGAATATTTTGGAAAAACAAATCCACCCCTAATGAGCTAATGAAGTCTTGACTACTAATAGTTCTGAAAGAGCTGCTAGCTGCGTTGTGAAATCAGTTTCAGCATTCCCAACAAGTTCTGTTCCAGCTGTTGGATCGTTTATAGAAGAAACTAGTACAGACAAGCTCCGTGCTGACTGCAGAGTGAGACTCTGGTGAAGCACAAATGGTGACAGCTGCCATTAATTTTTTTTAACTTCTGCACTCCTAAAGAAGCATGCCAGTTCTGTTTCTGTCCCAGCTCTCTTCTAGAGGTTGAACGAGGAGGATGCCCATAAATATAAATCATGGGTTGCTTCTGAGCTCTCCATGCAGAAAAGTTTGAATTTCTCCTAGGGACCTGTTGAAGACATGACAAAGTAGAACAGAAGCCTGTTAGGATAAATGATGATGGCACTTCTAAGTACAAGCACAACTGTTGCTTATGAGCAGAGTAATTGGCCCTTACTATTGTCTACCAATTAAAAACATCTGCTCCTAGGCCGTATTAAATCTTATTTTGGAGATAATTGGGTGAGGGGGATGAGTAAAAATGCTGCTCCCTTTGAAAGGGCGGTATCGCTGTGTCCCTGCAGGGATGGCAGTCACTCATTCTGCAGATGCAGGGACCTGCTCTCACATCTCTGCACTGGGAGAGGTTCCCAAACCAATGGGGAAGAGGTGGACGGCTCAGGCTGGTGCAGGTTCCAGCCCCACTGTGTCTCGGGAGGCAGAAGCCCCCTGCCAGCATCAGTGAGCTTTTCTTCGCTCGTTGGAGGGGGACCCACAAATGAGCTAAGGGGTATTTAATTCCCAAGAAAATGCTCTGTATCTAAAAGTGGGAGGGAACCTCTGCGGGGGCTGTTTTTCTCTAGATCTTGAAGCAATTTGGAATAGCTAGGTAAGTGGATTTAGTTTTTATTAAAATCATTCAACAAGACAAATTTAAGTAAGACAGGATGGATTGCAGTGTAGTATATGAGATAGTTTCAGCTGATCCCCCCCGATATAAAACATCTGAGCAGATGTAACACATTTAAAATACTAAACCCTACACTCTTCTACCCCTTCAAAAAAGTAAGGAACCCACAAAACCACAAAAAAAAAAAGACATAACTTGGAAAACTTCATTTGTATTTTGTCCAGACTTGGACCTATAGCATTTTGCTTTTAGTCTAACTGACTTAGCTGTGTAGCCATGATTGGATCACTCCTGCTTTATTCCTCCCATTGTCTGACACTCCTTGCTGGAACTCCGCTTATCTGAGCCAAGCTATCAGTAGCTGCTGTTCAGCTGTCTCATAACCTTGGTAGCTCTGAAGCATTTGTGCTGATCGTGGAGCCATGTGCGTGACTTCTCTTCTACGAGTGGATGCTTGGCATTTTTTGGGCAGTAACTCCTACGGGATGCCCAAAAACACACTGACTCATAGTGAGTTCAGACTGTGGAGCCCAGCCTGCTGCCTGCGATTATGATGAGGAAATAAACAGGGTGATGGCCCAGTGCATCACACCTTTGGGCTGGGAACTGGGGCAGCAGCTGCGGATAGGAGGAGCGTCAGGAATGAGCTATTTGTAACTGTTGCCCCATCCATTTTCCCCAAGGGGAAAGGGAAATCCAGCTGTCAGAAATCAAATTGAGGTTTGTGAAATGGTTACGGACGGAAACTTTGGAATTTGAGCTCTTCCCTCTTCTTTTCCTATGAAAATGAAGGAGGTGCAACGTGCTCACAGTGCAGCCTCTGCCAGAGATGACTGGTGCTGGGCGAGCTCTGCCATGGGAATCCGGTCCCTGAGAGCTGGGCTGACCCGGCTGCCATTTGCTGTGGTGACTCACTGCAGCCAGCGAGGTCACTGCTGATTCTCTGCCCCTTTTGCCTCTCTCCATCACACCTTGCACATGGTGCGTGGCACTCTGTCAGCTGGTTGCAGTGATTGCAGACCCCTGCGTTTAGAGGAAGTGAACAAGCACTGGGTGGTTGTTAGTCCAGGACCTGTATCGCCTGTCACTTTTCTGCCTTCAGCGTCCAGCAAGAAAGATATGGTTTTTGCAAGGCCTGGCAGCCAGCAAATGTTCAGGCGTTGTTTGAATAGGGAGATCAACAAGGTCATCCTCAGAAATCCGCTGTGGTTTCTAATTTTATACAGTTGAAAATGCCCAGAAGGCAGAAAGATGTTCAATTTCTGTCGGTAAGTAGGTCTTGGTTATTCATCAGAGTAAGTGTTTTTTGTATTAAGAATAGCTGCTGTGTCTTAGCGCTTCCTTCCATTGTCACAGCTCTTCCTTGAGCAGTGGAAACGTTTGGGGTGGTTTAAATTACATTTATGGTAGTAATTAGGTTTAGACAACTTTGCAGTTCACTGATCTAAACATACATGTACATGAACAGCACTGGATTTTTTCCTCCTCCTTCGCTCCCCCAGGCCATGGCAGCACCAAGCAGACAGCAGCGCGCTGCCTTCTGTTTGCCTTTTGCTTTTGTCCAGTGGCCACGAGCCTCAGGGCAAGGCAGTAAACTGCATGCAAATAATCATTTGGGTTTTGGTGTTTGCAGTAAGTCTTTTTATTTTTTTTAATGTTTTATGGCTTCAGTGTTTCAGTTTCTCACAACTGAATTATTGTGAACCATTTAAATGCTGTTTTTTTTTTCCCTTTGAAAATTTTTTTTTAAACATGAGATTAAAAGGCACTTGCGTGCCCACAATCTCTGCTTAGGATTCATCTGTTTGTGCTGTTTGCCCACCACCCAGCGTCCTAATCCTCTGTTACAACTCCTCAGCGCAGTAAAGCAGATTATGTGCTCTGACACAGGGCTCATGGCTCTCGTGTTTTGCTTTAAGCAGGGCCTGACCTGTTCGCTGTCGGGTCTGAGCCATCCTCGCTGTGCGGAGCAGGGAGGGTCAAGGGGTGATGCTGCACGTGGTGCTTTACCTCCATCACTTGCTGGATTGGTACAGGCACACCTGGGGGAGCTGGGGTTTCTTTCCCAGTAGCATGACAAATTGAGTCTTGCCTTGCGCTTCCCGGGGCCTGGGAAGAGAACTGCTGCTTCTTGCTGGCTGTTGAGCCAGGAGGTGCCAGTTTGGTCTTGCAGGGCAGAGCAGAGAGCCTATGTGTCTTTGCATTGTGCTGTGCCCCAGGCCATGGCCTGGGTGCTGCCTCCATGGCAGGCTGGGAGCAAGCTGGGACCTGGATAATCTCACCGCCTTGGTGACTCCAGAAACTGTAATCTGTTAATCTTAATGGCTCCACGTGATGAGTAGGTAATGCTGTTTGAGTATTTTCTTGATCTGTGATGGAGTGGAGGGGGTTCAAATTACTTTTGGGCTTTCCTAATATTCAGTACTCCATAAAAATGAACCTTTCTAGAGGAGGAAAGGATCGTATGAAAGGGCTTGGAGCTGCGTTCAGATTTTGCACTCTACTTCAGGTCGCAGTGTCTTTCTCTTGCATTTGATTCTCTTGCTAACAAATTACTTTGGGGGATGCCTGGCAAATGAAATGCTGCCTCAAGGTGCTGAGTGCAGGGCCTGGTCACCGTGCTCCATCCGACCCACAGCGCTGCCACCGAGCTCTGCTGGGGCCATGTGCCTGTGCACTGACAGTCCCTGGGATGGCAGAGGGACCTGGAGCCTTTGGGTCTCCAGACATCATGTGCTACGCCCAGCTGAAATTCCTCCCTGTCTGAAAGTGTGAGGGTTATTTTACCCTCTCCTTTTTGGTCCTGAAATAAAATAAATAAATCAGGCTTCCTGAGCAAGTCAAGACACGTTGGTTTGGCAGGATCCATAGATACCTTCAGAAATAACTCATGCACTAAAGCCGTGACGTTGGCAGTGCTGGGCTGGTACCAGTGATTCATGGGAACAAAGCAACTGCTGGGAGCGCTGGCATGCCTCTTTGTCTCCATATTTGAGTAAGATGATCTCGCCCTGGTTAGCCTGGCTCATCTCTAACGACATCAGGAGGTCTCTCCTGGTGAACTGAAACTCAAAACCAGAGTTGGAATATTTATCCTGGTTGAGTCTGTCCTCAGTTAGTTGAGCCTCTGTGCCCTATTCCTCCTCCTCTTCTCACAAACTGGGAAATAAAGTGGATGATTATTCCTCTGAATTGCCACAAATAACCAGACTGGAGTGAATGTGCACAAGGCTCCAAGTGGTGTACAGCTGTTACGTGCACCTCATTATCCAATTAGGCCTTACATTTTCTGTAATGCTTGCTTACTGCTTTATATGAGTGATTAAATGTACTACTGAAGAATTCTATTTTCATTCTGAATCCTTTAATTTCTGCTTAGCTTTGCAACAAGCCTGGCTGAATTATTGCTGTTGCTTTAGGAACCTGTGACGATGCAGCTAGCTCATAGCTGTGACTGTCTCTGTCTGTCTGAAAATCTAACAAAAAATCAAAGCAGCTGGCTGGAGTTAGCAAAGGAAATGGGACGAGAAGAAAAATAGCTGAGGGATAAAAGAAAGGCAGTACTGGGCTGTTGTGCCCATCTACTTCCAGTCCTGGCAGCTTTTGTGTAACCAAGAAGGAGCAGCCTGAAACACAACTGCTTGTTTTAGGGCAAGGTGTGCTTGGTTTGAAGCTTTCTGGAGCCAAATGTGCTCACAAATGTTTCTGGCTTTGCTGCTGCTTGATCTCTTGTCTTTCAATAGCTGAGCCATCTGTGTGGTCACGTGGAATCGTAGACTGTCTGTGTTGGAAGGGACCCCTGAGGGTCATCATCACCAACTCCTGACTCCATACAGGGAAATGTAAGAGTTAAACCGTATATCCGAGAGCATTGTCCAAGTGTTTTTGTTTGCTCAGGAGACAATGTCCAACAGAATATATCTAATTTAATGTATATACAGTGCCTTACACTTCTGCCAGGTGTAGCCCTACAAAAACTCTTGTCGTGTACTTGAATGAAAGCGTAAGAACAGCTTTGAAGGCTTTTAGCATGTTAGTAAGGTCTTAGTGTTGGATGTATTCTGATTGCATGTTGCCTACATATAATTCAGTGCTGCTGTAAAAGCTCCTGGATGGACTTTCTTTCCAAGTGTGGATTTCACAAGCTGAGACTTCCAGGATGATATATTGGGTTGTTTATCTTGGATTGGGGCGTATGTAGGGAAGCTGCATGGATAACCTGAGCTGTGAATCCGATCTCTTATGAAACTCGTTAGGAATGGAAGACAGAATGTAAATGCAAGGACTGTGGAACTGCTGGGGTAGTTCAGCTGTCTGGGATAATCCTCCCCTAAAACAAGTCTGTCTGAGGGGGTGGGGGTGGATCTGATGGGAATTTGGGTGGTTGGGTTGTGTTACTTGTGGGACAAATGGGGTGCATGCTTGCAAGGTGGGGTTGCAGTGGCTAGACTAATGCTGCAGCTGGGAGAAGGGCTGTATTAATGGGTAGGAAGAAACTGAGATTGCTTCTTTGCATGCTTTCATGAGGGATTGTCTCCAAAATAGCTGCTGCTGCCCTTTTAAGCCATCTCAGGCAAAGCAGGCTGACCCATAGATCCAGTCTTACCGGAGCATTGGAAACGAGTGCAGTTATTACCTGTGCCAAAGAAACTTTGCATGTCTTCATTAAGGAAACTTTAAACAAATGACTTATTTGTAACTTCGACTTCAGGATGGAGAATAATAAATGTTAAAGGGAAGTTATAGAAATACTGTGAAAGGAGATTTGGTGGGGAGAATGGGAATAGTAGAGGGAGGATAAGAACTGTTAGGTACAGCAGAGAGATGGGGAGTGTGCTTGTTTTAATCCTTTGCTTGTTCCTACACTGCTTGGTGGTGAGGCGTTAAAGAAGGATCTGGATCTCGCAGAATGCTTTCTGAAGGTGTCATGGGTTTATGCTGCTCTTTCAACACCAGTGTCTTCTATAAAACCGTGACTTACTCAGTGCCAAGCTATGGCAGGGCATGCTGGATTTGCTTTTTTAATGAGTGTTCTTTTTTTTGTGGTTGTTGTTGCTTAGTGTGTTCTGTTTTGTTTTGTTTTGTTGCCTCCCTCCCTCCCCTTTCCCTGCCAGGTAATTTGGTTTTTCTCCTGTCTCAAGCGAAGTAAAATTTTGACCAACTCCTCCTCCCCAGCGCTGCCCGTGGGAGTTTCTTTTTCGCAGGGCTGAGACTCGGTGATTACTGAGCAAGCTTCAGCTTGGGCGCAGGCTTGGAATAGCTCCTTCCTATTCTCCGACCGTGCCGAGTGCTGGATGCTGGCCTTGTGCCGCGTCCTTCAGCTGCGTTCCAGGCGGGGAGCTCAGCCCTGGCGGGGCTGCCTTGAAGTCCCAGGTGTATTTACTGTGACTCCTGCTCCATCCTGGGGAGGGCGGATGGGGAGGGAGGAGAGAACGGGTGCAGGTACCCAATCAGCTGCACACCTGCCCGGTGAGGAGGAGCAGCCCTTGGCAGTTGGTTGCGGGCTCCTTGGCTCGACAGCAGCGCTTGGCACGGTGCGGATGGGCTGACTGCTGCTCCCTTCCCACCAAACATGGACAAGCTCGGCAAGCGGGGCTCTGGGTTTGCCAGGACCCGCATCCCGCGGCCCCAGGTGGTGCTGCGGCCGATGCAGCCGGCCAGCTGCTCCTGCAGGTACGGGCTTTGGGCTGGGGCACGGCTCTGTGCGCGTTCATTGCTTCCAGACAGCAGGAGGGAGGTGAGGGGAGAGACCTGTGGCAGGGGAGATGGAAAGGAGGTAGATTTCCAGAGGCAATCAGGTTGTAGAATGCTCCCTTAAACTGTGCTTCAGCTGCCTTGATTGTGAAAACCGAATGCGCTAAATTTTCCTTTTTTTGTATAAACCTGATAGTTTTGTCCTCTGGTATCAGTGCAGCAAAGTGGGGGTGGGAGCTGCAGGTGTGTGTGTGTTGGGGGCAGTGCTGCGGGGGCTGCCGTGGGGACCGTGTGCATCTTCTCCGGTGGCAGTGAAGGAGCCATAGCAACGTGTGTGCTTTGGTGGCTTTTTGGTGACTTAAAGAGCTGTGGGAAGGTCAGAACTGCTCAGTTGTAAATATTCTCCAAAACTTGTGTGCTGAGAGGTGCAACAACTGCAGAGGGAGTGAGTTCACTTTACAAACCCCATCCTCTCTGGGCTTACTGGATATCAGCTTTAAGACTGCATTTAAAGCCTGTTTGCATCAGCTTGAAAATTGCGCTAAGTTTCAGAATGCCTCCCTGCTGCACTAATTGGTGTGGGTTGGCTTTGTGTGAATGCAGCTGCAGCACACCCCCCCCCCCCATGTCTCTCTCTGGCTTCTCCCTTTTCCTGGTCTGTTTTGGCTGCGTGTGTAGGAGCAAGAAAGGACGGCTTGAGAAGATCCTGGTCAAAATTCGAGATTAAAAAAATAAATCTTGAGGGGAACGACATAGCAGTAATATAGTAAATTACTTTAACTTATCCATGCATAAGAGAGCTAAACTAATGCTTGAAGACTATTGCAGGGTTTCTTTGTCCATTAACGATGTCAGTTTTATGCCAAGCGAGCTGGGTTTGTTCCAGCATGTGTGTGTACTGGTGCCAGAGTAACTCTGTGGTTGGATCTGAGGAGGTGCAACAGCAGAACACCCCGTTTGCTCACTAGCTTTGGCCAGGACTTGTTACCAGTGGCACTTAGTATCCATTCATCCAGCCCTGACAGCAAGTGAGATACGTCCCACGCTTACCCACGCTCCTGCGGTGGCACAGAGCTGTCATATGCCTGTACGATGAGGCAGTTGTGAAATGGTGCGTGGAACATCCTCGTGGTCTGATTAATTACCTTTAACGACTCTTCAGTTTTGCAGCAGTCACTGTAGGATGCTCGCTGCGTTCCCGTTTGGAGCGTGCGGTGTTGTCACGTCCCCAAAGTGCTCCTGACAAAAGGCAGCTGCTGCCCCAGCGTTCCCCATCCCAGTGCTCCTGGTGCCCAGCATTGTGCTGTGCGGGGGCAGGCTTTGCAGGCAGGACCCCGGCTTGCTGCTGCTGCAGGGGGTTATCTTGCCCTCAGCAGCTGCTTGGGATCCACTCCCAGCTTGGTAGCTATTCTTGGAAGGCTTGCTTTCTGCGCAGCCAGCGTTTCTTCCTCTCACTACTTGGCCTCCAGTTAAGGGCTATTTATAGGTCATCAGCGAGTGGAGGCTTTTCATGGCAGTATAATAGCCAAGCAGTTTGTCTTAGGCATTATAACTCATGTGAGAAATCCAAGTGAGGGCTTTGTATCTCATTTTTCCATGTTCTGGCACCCCTAGGCCTCTTATGCACGAAGTGTAGCTCGATTTGTAGTGTACCTCTCAACCCCTCCTTGTTCTGTGCTGACCAGCAGCTTACTCTTGTCGCCTCTTTGTAGTCCCTTGCCTGTTCTCATATATTGGAACAACGCGTTATCATTGCGCGTTCTTTGCTCTAATGTAGGCACAGCTGGTTGGGATGGGCTTCGTCATGAGAAGAAGTTAAGTACAACATTAATGCAGTTGTGAGATGTTCAGGTAAATCTGTGCTTTTGTAAAAACTCCTTGTTTGAATGAATCATCTCAAAACCAAGTCGAGAATGCCTTTTGTAGAGGATCCAGGCATGCTCCGAAAGCTACATGGCCGCTCTCCTGCTCTTCTCCGAACATGGGAAGCTGAGGTGTACGCGTGGAGCATCTTGCCTAAAGTCACAGGTGACGGGAGTAAAGGAAGTGCATCTCGTCTGATGTAAGGTAGCAGGCACGTGTTTTGGGGATGGGTTTAGTAACTGGGAGGCACTGACTCATTGCAGCCTTGCTGAAGTCCCTGGCACTGCAGGGCTGTGACAGACAAGTCACTAACGGGCATGAGTAGCCTCTTAGTTAACGAATCTTGCGTAAATGTACAACAGATCAGTCCAAAATGGCACTGAGTACTGCAGTGCTGCTAGCTGTTGTTCTCCCTGTGCCCCTTTCTCCCAGCATGATGTCTGCGTGCTGAAATCCTTTCCTGCTTGGCACACCTTGCTGGGGCAGGGACAGTGAGCAGCGGGCAGGGACCAGTGCAGGAACGTTACAGGGAAACAAAAAACAGAGAGGGCATGGCTTGTGGCTTCCAAGGCCAAAGCAAATCTGAACATGGTGGAGCAGTCTGTCAGGAGCTGACAGACTGAACTAAACGTGGCTTTAGTTGTTTTTGATTTGTCTGTATCTGCATGGGCTTATTAATCCCATGTTTATTCTGCTTTCAGTTTCGGTCTGAGAGACCTCCAGGCAGATCTGTAATTACAGGCAAATTTTGCTCTTCCTTGGCTTGCTTATTTAGACACCTAGGAGGCAGAGTGGAGATAAGCCTGTTTCAGATTGAGGGCTGGGACGTGAGTGTTGAGGAGGAGTTTCTTCGCCCTTAAACACTTACTTCCAGGTAAATTGCAACTTATGCTTTATTTGAAACTTGCAGTGCTGTGTTGGACGTTATCTCAAGAGTTGAAGCCCGGCACAAGCCGTGATGAGGATGCAGTGCTAAAGCAGTGCCTTACACAAAAGCTGCAATACTGAAGGATTTCAGTCGCTTCAGTGCTGGGCAGATAACCACTGTTTTGTCTTTCTGGTGTCGCTCGGGATGTCGGGACAGGAGCTGGGGAGTGGCCGTGTTGTTGTGGTGGTGATAGGGGAAAGCTGGACCTGCTCTCAGTGACTCCTCCATGCAGAGCCATCCGGCGTGTCCTCGTTATCTCTTGCAGAACAGGCTCCTTCAAAACGACCTGAAGTGACACTGCTCCCAGAGCTGCTTGCATAATGGAAGATCTTGATGAACTGATTGCTGTGTTACTGAAAACAAGCTGTAATCTTATTAGCAAACTGTAGTAGTGACATCTTAACTATTCTCACTCGTGCTGTAGATACCTTCAAGTGTGTCATCCCTTGGATAGGAAGTCCCTGCTAAAAGGCCTTAATGCAAACACAGGTGGGGTTTGGCAGCAGCACAAAGTGGGCTGGGGGCCCTATGGTTTTCTGTGGTGTTACCCTCTGAGACGGAGTGTGTGTCAGTGATAGATGTATGAGCAAATCCCCTGTGGTCAGAGATACGCAAAGGTATGTCAGCAGTGGCAGACTGCTGCTGAGATTGCTTTGATTCTGGTTCTAAGCCTTGGCTTAGTTAAGCTAGTGAAAGTTAAGCGTGCTGAGTATATGGGGTAAGTTTCTGTTCATCTTTGCCACGGTAGCTTGATAATTAGGCTGTCTTTACTTTTCTGGTCTGATCTAAGAAGCTTGAATAGCACTCCAGTATTGCTCTTCCTCTCCATGGGTGGAGGGGGATGCAGCCTATGTTGGAGACTGCCCACAAAACCCAGAGGATTGAAAGGATAAGGGTCAGTCTTTAGAGTCAGACTTGAAGGATTTGCAACAGTTTGATATAGTCCTTTGGGTGACTTCTGAACCGATTCTGTTCTGTTTGTAGAGAAGTTACGGAGCTTTTGCCCGCCGGACGTCTCTTGTGTTATACTTGCTATCCGTGTGCTGCAAATTGTAATTCTGAATGATGTAGCTAATTGTGCATGCTTCATCTGAGGTCTTGACAACTGCACTGATATCTTTCAGCCAGGTTCTGTTATCATATTAATATTTATGTATTTGAAAGAAAGACTGAGATTTAAACTTCCAATTCCTTAAGTAAGATCTATCTATCTAAGTATACTGATATATTAGACTTGTGGATTTTTTGTTCTTTTTCAAACACTGCTGTGCATTGTTTCTTGATACCTTTATCCTACTGCTTGACTTTTAAACAAGAAAATCTATCACATTGTGAACTGTGATGGTCTGACCTTCCGAGTTCTTCAGCTGGATTTAAACTGCTTGCTCAGGATCTTGCAAGCAAATTAAGAGGGGCTTTTTCCTACACGTGCATACTTGCTGGTTTTGTTTTGTTTCCTTTAATCTTGTGCTCTTGTGCTCTTTGATTGTTTTTGACCTTGCAGCAAATTGAAAGCTGGTAAGATGTGCGTGTTTAGTGACGTTGACATATTTTTGTTCTCCAACTCAGTTTCTTTATCTGTCAAAATACTGCAACCAGTTGATAAAATAATTTCTCTCTTTTTTCCTTTCAGAAGAGTTTGTTTGGTGCCAGGAATCTGAAGCGCACTGATGTGTTTTGGTGTGCTGTTCCTGACTTGCTCTTGAGGTTAATTCAGACTCCTTCCATCTATTTCTTTGTTTCATATGTGTCTTTCTTTGTACTCCAAATTTTTGGGGATGTCCTTAAAACTTGGTGATTGTGCGTGGAAGGGCTGCCTTGTATAGACTTAATTCTTCTGTCTGTGTTGCCTTTTTTTCACCTAAGCTTTTTCTGGAAACAGTATGAAAGGAATTCTATTTTCTTCACTTACACTGGTCACCTTCTGTTTTGTGTGAAATACTTAGAAAGAACCTTCTTTATTTGTTCATCTGCTTGGGAGGTGTTTCAGCGAGGGAAGGAGGTTGAGCAAGCAGTGATGTAGCCTGGGCAGCCACAGATCTTTGAGACGGCCTCTGATGGGCATGATTCAACCCTGGAATGAGCAAATGCATAGCAACAGTGTTTATTTTATTTTGACATTCAAGAGGGCCAAGAGTTGCATGAGTGTTTACAGTATATTTGCGGCGTGTTGACAGTATCTAGGAACAGATCGAAACCTACTCTGAGATTTCATATTCTAGTTCAGGACTGGTGAGCCACCGGCATTCTGTTGGCCTTTATTAAGGGCTTCCAGTGTTCCAAATGTTACAAGTCAGAGAAGATTTGTAGAAGAAATGAGAAAATGAACCATAGGAGGTCTGTGCCAGTCTAGATTCATGTCTCATAACTGCCAGTAATGCTGTTGAATCCAGACTAGGTGTGTTAGGTGAGGCAGCTGAATGAATCTGGAGCCCCACTGCAATTAGTGCCCTCCAACAAGAGCAGCGTATTCCACTGGGATGGTCGGTCCTGCCAGAATCGTTCCTTTATGGTTGCCCTTAGCTAGATCTTTCCACCATGTTCATTTTTTGCTGGGTTAATTTTTAAAACTTTATAATGTTAAGCTTGTGTGTGTGTTTGCAGTGCATCTGAGTGAACCTGATTATTCCACTTACTCTTTGCCCAGTTGCAACTGGGTGATTAACCTTTTAAGCCAACAATCTACACTTTAAATCTAAACTGTTGCTATGCTTATACGTCATAGACTGCCCTCCGTTGACTTGGGAATGTAATGAGGAAGAACAATCTCTTAGGTGCACTGAATCTCACATGAACCTTCCACTTGGCTAGCTGGGTTGATAAAGCAGTGTGTTCAGGAAAAAAAGACAGATCAGAAAATAAACCATTTTTAAAATTTTAAGGCCTCATTTTTGCTTTGGTGTTGTTCTGTGAGACTGGAACAATAGTGTTAGCTTAGCACCTGTAGAGCTGGGCTTCGGATCCTGGTAATGCTGTGTAGAGCTGCTTTGTGAGATTAGCATCCTGCACCTTGGTGAAATAGAGTCCAGTGCATCACTCTGCAGAGATGCTGAGAAAAGAGTTAAGATGGCTTCTGGGTTGTTCAACATACAGGTGGTTCAAATATGTCTCCCCTACAAGAGACATAGTGTGTGGTTAGCAGGGGAGCTTTTTGGTGCAGGGACTGCTAGGTGATGGGAATTACCAGCAGTGGAAGGAAGGAAGTTAACGGTGGATGGTGCAGAAGCACAAGACAGAGAGGGACAGGTGTGCTTACAGCAATTCATTATGGTCTAACAAAACAAATCTGTGTCCTTGGACCAGTATTACGTTGTACTGATATGGACAGAAGGTGCTGGTAGATCAGAAATAGCTGGTGGCAAAAGTATCGCCTGATGATCTGTGCTGTAGGGACGTTGGGACCCTTCTCAGACATACACCACAAATCTGCCCCAATGCTTTCCATGAGTGTGGCTCCACTCAGTCAAAGCATTGCCAGGATGCTGCGTTCAGGATCTGGGATATCTGGGTTAAGCCATGCAGAACATGGCTTAAAATGTTGGTAGGTTTTTCTGGTTTTTTTATTTTTTCCAGGCAGGCCTGTGGCAGGTGCAGGGAAGGCATTGTTAGAGCTACGTGTGCTGCAGGCTTCCCGCTGAGCGTGCACTTGATGCAAGCTGCTGCTTGGTTCTCAGGCAGGCTCTGCCAACCTGGATATCAGTTCTGTTTTGGCCTGAATCCATGGAGATCCCTGGGATGCTAGATGAGCCTGCTCTGAATTGGTTGAGCATGGAGGAAAAGCACATTATACAGCTACTTAGATCTATAAGATCCCACCCACTATGGTATAGTGCAGCATCTTATGACAAGAAGAGTAGTTATGTGCCTGCTAAATGCCCTTAGCAGAACAACTAGGGCAGCCTGTGAGACAGTTCCTTAGCCTACTCTGTGTTACGCTCTGAGGGACTGCTCTTCAGTGCAAATTTGGCTGCCATAGTGCTCCTCGTACTGATACTGGCCAAACCCAGGTTCCTCGATACTATCAAAAATCCTCCTCCTAATCTCTTGTTGCAAGTGGTGATTGCTCTTGGCTATCATGTAATAACATTATAATGGGCTATCATGGCAATGTTACATTGAAATGGGTTTTTTGATGGTAGCAAGGTGGCTTTGTTTAAACCTAATCCTCTTAAGGGAAGGCTGTCAGCTAATGCAAGGAGATGCAGAGGAGTAGTAAAGATGAAGAGTTAATACAAGCCAAGTGATCTAAAATTTTGACTCCTCATCTTAACTGTAACCATCTCCTAACTCCTTATCTGAATGGAGAAAGATACAGGTAGAAAGTTGAAAGAGAAAATCATGATTTGGGATGGTAGCTGTATTAGAACTGTGAAAAATGGATGTGAACTATGAAGACTGAAAAGAAATAAAAATCTTGGTTGGAACATTGAAGTGCTCTGCCGGGCTGTGGAGTGGGATCCCAGCTTCAAGGCTGGTATTTGGATATCCAGGAGTAGGGAGGGTAAAAAGATGAGGATGGATAATAAACAAACGAGGCACCTCTGCCCTTGTCAGAGGTGGGCTGTGTGGTGTAAGTGCTCTTTTCAATCTTTAACTTTTGTGTCCCTGTAAAACAAACAAAAGACTTCTTAGTTGTGCTCTCAGTGCTGCTGCCGGCTCCAGATGTTCCTGCACTGATGGTTATCGCTTTAGGTTTGACCTTTAGAAGAGAGGCTGCTTCCACGCTTGTTAGAAAAGTGTGGGCATAATATGCAAGTGCACGCGTAACCAGAAGCACAGAGTATCCTACAACACGTGCCATCCAGTTGTTAGGTCTTCAAATTTAATATTTCAAGATTTGGAATGCTTCTTTTAATTTAGTGCCAGAACTGCTAGTAATGGCTTTCCAGCATAAAGGGAACTTAAACTTTCCAGATGTTTTGCCCCCACTAATTTTCTTGGTCCTTCTGGAGCTGGGAGGTGAAATTGATTTGAGTGATAGTGTTGCCATCATGGTTTTTCGAGGCATAAGGCTCGATCTGTTTTTCTGTCATGCAACTGGAAAGCAGTTCTGCTCTGTTTGGTGGCGTTGGCTGTTCATAGATATTCCTGGTAATGTTTTTCAAGCCATCCAGCGTTGCTGTAGTGTGCAGTTTCTTGAATTGTGTATTGTAAGTTGAACCATAGAGGGATTTTATAAGTAGGGTACACTTATCCCTTCCTTTTTTTTTTCCCTTGTCTTTTAAAAAGATGTGCAGCAGGATTGCAATGACTTGCAGCCCTTTGAAGAGAATTAAAATTTGTTTTAGGAGAGGCATTATTTTATTAAATAATGAGAAACTCACAATTTCCTTCAGAGATGTTGAGAACCTGGCTGAGCTACACCAGCCTGGGACTTGGGCTGGCCATGAATTAATCAGCAGGATAATAAGAAAGTTTTGTATGTTTGGGTTTCCGAGGACTCTTCTACTGCTTTGTAGCTGAAAAATCTGGTCTGGGCAGGAAAAAAAAGGGCCTCAAACATGCGAGCAGTTTATTGCATGAACTGAACTGCAGTGTACGGAGCCGTGTCTGATTTTTGCATACAGAGGACGAACCTCCCGAGGTCGCTGAGCTGCAGCTGGGAGCTGTCAGACTCGCCAGATAAGCAGAGCACACATGTGCAAAGCTGGAAACACCTTGGTTGTGAAGGCAGTGTCTGTGCAAGGTTGGAGGGGGATCCTGGGAGCAAGGCTGGGAACGACAGGAGGTATCTCAGGCTGCTGGAAGGACAGCATGGGAAAGCTTGTGCTGGGACTGTGTCCTCCCGTGGGTTGGGACAGTAGTTATCTGCCCTCCTCTGGTGGATTTGATCTCGACCTTGTCTGTTATTGCCAAGCACTAAGAAAAGGAAGTCTAGCACTTACCTCTGTTTGGCTGCAGCCATTTAACAACGAAGGTTGATGTATTGTGAATGCCTACCTGAATCGTGTGTAGCTTAATCTCTCTTCCTTATCTCTTCCTCTTTCAGTACCAGAACTTGTCCTTGCAAAATGAGCCAGCTTCCTCAGAAGAGCCCTTTGGCTTCCCCGTTGTCGGAGGACATGACTTCCAGGGTAGATTCCTTGGACAACTTGCCAATGGAGAGCTTTTGGCTGGAAGTAGAGAACATTAAACAGAGCACTGAAGCCGAGCAAGAGGAATGCAGCCTTGCAGATGTCAAAACACAAGAGGGTAGGTTGCCAAAAATGTTGGGAGTGAGGGGAGGAAGGAAGGTATTCATCTTCAGAAATTCTCTTACGCACCTCAGTGATTGAAAAACTTGTTGGCACGTGGTTAGAATGTTACCTATCAAACCACAGATGTATCTATGTATGGATGTTATATGTTTTTCATTGGAAGATGGTTGATTCCCTACATAAAAGGAGTGCTGGCCTCATCTAGTTTCAGCTTCCAAGGAAAAAAAAAAAAAAAAGAAAGGGGAAAAAAAAAAAAGCTGACTCTGAAGAGTGGTCAGAAATATATTCAAGGCTCCAGACTTTTTCAAGCAGCTGCCACTGAGTGTGGTGCTCTCCTTGTGAGGTGGCTGTGTGGTGAGCACGCTTTGACAGCCAGCAGCATTTAGGAGGAGTTGTTTGTGTGCGTGGATCTGAGACTTCACCACAGTGGCTTTTACCAGAGCTGCTGTTGTGGAAGGCAGACTTCCTCCTGTGATTCATTGTTCAGAGAACCATAATAAACGTCCAGAATGGCTTGGGTACATCCGCACGTGGTCTTGCTGATAATTTTTTATTTTTTTTATTCTTTTAAAGACCACTTCTTGTACACGGGATGTTTCTAATGGGTTTTCTGTCACACAGATGTGATTCCAAAGTCCTGAAATAATTGGAATCTGGACCACTTGCCTTCTGACGTGGGAAGTATAGCATCCTGTGGTTTTGTAGGAGGGATGGACGATGAGCACCAGGTGGTCCCATGGATTGAGGTCACATGTTGCCTGTGTTCGTTCTGGGCTGTGACTGCAGCCTGTACAGCCTGCAGCTGTGCATCTGGCCTGGGGAGAGCCATGTGTGTAATGGAGAAATGTTTGAGTGAAAGTCCTAGTGTGATGCCCTTGGGAAGAGCAAACAGCTATCCTGGCATCATAAAGGGGCCCTGGAGAACAGGGTAGGAAGGTAGTCTGTGTTGAGCACATTGAGCAAGGCACTGTGAACTTCAAGGCCCACTGCCATTGTCCTTACAGGAAGGATTTAAGTGCTTTAGAACTGAAAGAGATACAGAAGTGACTCAGAAACTGAGTGCGTCTGGGAGGAGACTCTGGAGGAGAAGCCCCATGCCATTAGATGAAAGGCTGTCTAGGATATCCGAAATACTGATATGCTAGAGGCAATCTGTTTGCTGCGTGTAAGCAGAGACACAAGGAAAAGTTTCCTTTAATGCTGTGTGTTAATCTCACAGGTAAGAGCTTACTGGTTAATCAGCAGTTGTAACCGGACAAACTCGAAATAATGCTCTGAGTCACGAAGCCTTCCTAGCAGGCTGGGGAAGCAGTGCGATGTGCTCGGCCTCTGGGCGCCTTTGGGAAGGAGTTCAGTCAAATGCGCGTGGTGCTCGAAGCGTGAGCAGCGAGGGGAACCTTCAGACTGGTGTGCATGCAGGGAGCCGGGCTTGGCTGGTGCCTTCTGGCTTTCATGTCTTTGCAGTCTCTGATCAGAGCACTGGCAAGTGGCAATGCAGTGTGGATGCTTCGAGCCAAAGGTGCTGTGGCTGTCTGCATGCGGCCCAAGAAGCCGTGCTGGGGCAGCAGCTAGCAGCTCTGTCTGGAGGTGGTAAGGCTTAGTGTGATAAATCCCTGATAGCAATCGCAATAAGGAGACGGCATGGAGGCTACGTGGAGATAAGGCATTGCAAAAATGCTGACCCAGTTGGAAATGCTGGTCTCCTGCATGAGCATTGTCAGGGGTGGCATGATGGGAAGCTGCCTTGTGACCAGCTGTTAGGGGAGGCAGGCGTGCAGCCTTGCAGAACTGGGTCAGCAGAAAGGTGTTGGTGTTTGGTGCTTGTGGCCTCACCTACAAGCAAAAAGGAGCATTTTCCTGAGGCAAGAGCGGTGTTAGTTCCTCCCTGTCTGTTCCAGTTGGTTTCATGATCTGTTGGCACAGCAGATTGATAACGTATGCACCGTGTGCAGTGGTGGCACTGAAATACCTGTTGTTCCCATTGTAACGTGTAGTCATATCTGAGAAGTCTGCAAAGACTGATTCTCCTCTTCCTTTGAAAAACAAGTGGGAAGTTTCCCGTAATGTTTTTTCTGATGTTGCAGAATGCTTGGCTGTCATTCAGTTTTTTTTAAATGGAACGTAGTTATTATTATAAATTCTGGTTTTGATTAGCTCATGTTTCAAATAAGTTCTTGCAAATGACGCTCTTTGGTTTTGCATATTTATTCCCAATCATGTCTCCCCGACTGTTGCTTGTCTGGATCTCACAAGGCAAATGTTAACAGCTCTCCAAACTTCAATCTGCAGCCACTTCTGCAACAAACTTCTATGGACTTATCAGTTCAGGCCCATTCCTCTCTGGCTTTCCTCTTCTCCCCATAAATAACCTCTTTTAATCGTTTCCCTTTGTGCTACCGGTAAACATGATCAGGCCAAAAATACTAAGTGGATAAATTAACATCTGAGGTGCTTTGGCATCAGATGGGGCGTTAGGCTCAAGCGGATGTCCGATTCATGGTCTTCTGGTTGGTATTGTGTATTGCCTTCATTTCCTGTTATGACTGGATTTGGACGTTTTCTAAACTTGCAAGCAATACGCTAACTTCCTGTAGTTCCCAAGGAAAAAATAACTGAGAAGTCTTTTGCTCACTGTGCTTCTGTGAAATCGTGGAAGTAGGACAAACAGCTGTACAGGGAGAGTTCCTAAACGGGGCCAAGAGTCCAACCCTACACGTGTGTGAGGAGCTGTACCCAGCCGAGCAGGACCAGTGGAACTGAACGTGACAAGTAACCAAAGTTAAGACCACGCAGGAAAGTTAGCCAGTTTGCTGCAAGTCCAGCTCTATTTATGATGGTGTGGTGCTGAACTGTGTCCAGTTTTGGGCCCCTCACTGCAAGAAAGATTTGGAGGCCCTGGAGCGTGTTCAGGGGAGGGCAATGAAGCTGGTGAGGGGTCTGGAGCACAGGGCTTATGAGGAGCGGCTGAGGGAGCTGGGATTGTTCAGTCTGGAGAAGAGGAGGCTCAGGGGAGACCTCATCGCTCTCTATAACTACCTGAAGGGAGGTTGTAGTGAGCTGGGGGTCGGCCTCTTCTCTCTTGTAACTAGTGACAGGACGAGGGGGAATGGCCTCAAGTTGCGCCAGGGGAGATTTAGGCTGGACATTAGGAAACACTACTTTTCTGAAAGAGTGGTCAGGCGCTGGAATGGGCTGCCCAGGGAGGTGGTTGAGTCACCGTCCCTGGAGGTGTTCAGGAAACATTTAGATATAGCATTGAGAGACATGGTCTAGTGGGGTAATTGGTGGTAGGTGGATGGTTGGACTGGATGATCTTGTAGGTCTTTTCCAACCTAGCTAATTCTATGATTCTGTGAACAGAGTTCTGTTTTCATGCAGCTTGCAAAAGGATATTGTTGCTCCACTCAACTCTTTTTCAGCTTTCAGAGGATGTTTCTAGGTGCTGTGATGAAACAGTGGTCTCCTCGCTCACTCACAGGACGACCTGTGTGGCTTCATTATGGATGCAACAATAATGAAATCTTGCCTGAGCAGCTGTGATGGTTGAGGAAATATCATTTTCCTTCAGGAAGGAAGAATGGGAACGAGCTATTCCCTTTCAGTCAGTTCAGTTGTGATTTTTCTTTTTCCGAGTATGACCTTAGAGCCGTGCTGGAGCTGCCTGCAGTGAATGAATGCGGTACCTAGAACTGAAAAGGCACAGGCCCTCTGGTGTTCACTCTATTAAAGCAGAAGCCAGCTCCTAAACTGCTTCTTTGTTCTGAATTGCTACTTGAAATCCAGGGATTTCAAGTAACTGCCTTGCTCAGGGCGCTTTCTCACTTCACAAAAGGCACATCCAATAAGGGAGGCATCCTTCTGTGTTTGAAGAGAAACTTTATATTGAGGAATGGAGTGGGGTGAGCTTGTTAGAATAATGCTGCTGTTACTGTCTCCAGGCTTCTCACACTTCACTTTGGAAGTGGTCTTTAATTGTAGTGACGTTTTGAATAGACGTGGACACAGAGTCAATGTGTGGAGTAGGAATAACACTTCTGCTGTTGTCGAGTGACTGTCTGGGTAGCAATGTACTTAAAAGTGTGAAACAGCAAAGGAGTAGTGGCAGTGCATGCAAATAAAAGAAGAGCTTTGAGAACAGCCTTGGCAACCCACAGAAGTTGTGACTCCCAGTGATGTCTCGCTGCCCCCTAGGGAGGAAGGTGCTCAGCCTTCTGATGTGCTGATGTTTCAAGTACTCAAATTGCTCTTCTTTCTCTTCTTGCTCCCCCTCCTCATCCATTGCCTCACAGAGGGAGAAGCCGAAGCGGAGTGGCTCCAGGACGCGGGGCTCTCAGACCTCATTGGGGACCATGCCTCGGAAAACGACAACGCGCTGCTCTCCACCCTGACGAAGACCCAGGCTGCTGCCGTGCAGCGAAGGTTGGATACCTACTCCCGCTCCCGGAGGAGGAAGAACAAGCCTCCTGTGAGGGATGTCCGGGACATTTTTGGAGTGGTTGGCTCTGGGGTACGTTGGCTGATTGAGTGGGAGCTCCTGAAAGGCTCTGTTGCCCTGTGGTAGCTGGTTGGGCTCAGGGCAAAGAGCTTAAAAATCAGAGCAACTAAACCAACCCAGTATTCTAAAGTGACTTTTCGGTGCCACTTAGCTACAGATGCTAAATGAATTGGTTGTTCTTTCATGATGAGCATCAGTTGAGTGCCAGCTCTAAGCATACAGCACATCTTCTCTACAGATCAACCCTTCTGTCAATTTGTGATGACTTTGTGCAGGTTTCTTTTAGCTCTCAGGTGTCAGTCAACAGCTTCTCTGTGTTATGAACATGTTCACAGGGAGTTGCTAACCTTTGGTAACAGAATACGTTTCCTTGCATTCTGGCTAGTTCCAGCGAAAGCAAGGTTTTTATTAGTAGAATTGACTGCCAAATGCCTCCTTGTGCTTTTAAAAATGTACTTTAGACCTGACAAGGTAGGTTACCATAAAGCCTGTAATGGGAAGCTTTTAGGAGCTGATGTCTGCTTTCTGTGTCCTTTTGCATGAAGGAGATCTTGTGGTCAGAGGCAGTGACTAGTTCCTGTGGAGTTTGGGTGGTACTGTTAGCCCCTCAATGCATTAATAAAAAGAAAGAAATTGGCTGCTGATTATGTGAAATTACAAATTAGCTTAATAGTGTGGAAAGTCGTCATGGAAAGTCATCATGAATACTGTATATGAAAGTCATCTAGTCACCTGTTTTCCACCTGCTTTTCAAATCACCTAATTACTATTCATTCAATAATTGTTCATTTCAGAGCAATCTTATAGTCCTGAGCTTGAGCAGCATTTTCTTAGAGTAGCAAGCTATGTCTGGTGTTTCTTTTTGTGTGATTTTGGTTTTTTTTCCTCCCAAAATCAAATTGTTGTCATAATGGCTTCTGTTCTGCTTTGTTTAGATGAGTACGTTGTGGTTTACTTTTCAGGAGACGGTAACAGAAAAAGAGGAGCCTAGCCCAGATCTGCTGTGGCACAACCTGCGGACTTCAAATGTTCAGAAACGTAAGAAGGAATTTTTAAATGTGGAATAGGATTGAAAAGAGAACAGGATCTGAAGTGGAACTGGGACTGGAAAGAAGTGATGCTGTTTGGGCTTTGAACTTGAGCAGCTCTGTCTCTGTTTTTGAAGGCATTTACCATTAAGTAGTGTGTGCTACTTTATATAATGCTGCTTGCTGTCTGGGAATGCTGAAACATTGTGTTTTTCTTTTAAATACATGCTTACTCACAGCTATGGGTTCAGTAAACTTTTCCAGCACCTACTGTTGTTAGGAATTATCACTCAAACTGATGCTAAATCATCAACAAAGCAATTAAAAGATGCAAACAAAATGATTCTAGCAAAGAACAGGTGAAATTCTATAAACAACATGCACAATTGCATAAAGAGAAGTTGGTCATAGGTATGTCCTTTAATTTCAGGCTATTCTCATGTCTTACTACTGACCTGGTGATCACATTTATGACTTATTTATGATTTTAAACTAATCTTACTTACCCTGTTGATCAGTCACAGGACTGTGCTATGACAGCACTCTTTTCAAATGCTAATATGATCCTTGTTACCAAAAGTGATTATCCCCAAATCTGTTTAAAACTGCTATTTTAATGCACTTGTTTTCTAAGCTTCCCCTTTTAGCTTTTTGAACTTCAAGATTTTTTCTCCTCTGTAGCAGATACCCAGGATTACTCCTGCACAGTTCGGAGCCCTGGAAAAGAGGAGGTGTTCAACATGGACGTTGCCTACTCAGAGCAAGCAGCTGTCCTGCTCAAAGGGTCATTCCTGTCTGAATCTAAAAGAATAAAGGATGGAAATGTCCTAACTGTAAGTACAGGAATTTTCTGTGTTTGAGCTTTGTTAGCTCATCTTGCCTGGAGTGGTGCAAGATGTTTGATTCAATTGTGTGATTAGCTTTTGGGAATGTCTTCTGTGGTAGTATTGCAATGGGTCTCTTTTGTATTACTTATCTTGCCAGAGATTTATTTCCTGCAAATCTTGCAAGGTTCAAGTTGATAAGAATGGATGTTGGGCTTTCATTAATGTAGAAAACTGGGATCTCCCTCCGATATGTTTAAAGAGTAATGCTAAAAAGAGGATGCGTTTCTTGAGCTGTGGGTTGGGTAGCAGTACAAGTCATTTTGGTTATTTGTCTAGTGTTGAAAATAGGAGAATGTGTAGATACTTGGTTAGTGGTAAGGAATGATAAGAATGCAACAAAAGTTGATAGTCGGAAGGATTGGTAGTGCTGCTTGTACTGAACCTTTTGTGTGTGTTTTCCTTTAGAAATTTAAGATCCCCAAGGGCAGACTAGGAGTGACCAGGATTGGAGATCTGTCTGCTCAGGACATGAAGAAGATCCCCACGCTGGCCCTTATTGAACTAACAGCTCTTTGTGATGTTCTAGGCTTTGAATTGAAGAGAAACAAGGCAGCAAAACTGAAAACAACAGGTCAGTTGTATGTGGTCTTGAATATTTTTTCCTCCCATTTTGTGCCTTTTTTTTTTAACATTGAGATCTTCTTATAAGTTTGGATTTCAAGTTTTAGAGCAGAGAGAGTGTTTGATAAGAAACCTTGTGACAGTTGTTTTTGCCTTAATCAGTTTCTTCTGAAATTGCTGGGTTATGCTATCAAGACCTAGCTCCACACTTACATCTATCACATCTATCTCATCTGCTTGTCCTATTAAGCGTTCATCTTTTTCTCCAGCGCTTATAAAATGTGCTGTCTTAGTCTGCAGTGCTGGAAGAATCATTGACGCTATTATTAACGGTCATGCAGACTGAAAACATGTTGTTTCTGTTGTAGAGAAAAAACTCTTTGGAGTTCCACTCACCACCTTGCTGGAAAATGACCAAAAACTGCTCCCCAACACTAAGGTCCCTCTCTTACTCCAGGCAGTAAGTTTTCTTACAATTTCATTCACACTCCTGATCCTCAGAGCCAGCAAGCCTTTGAGGCCCTCGATAAGGAGGGGCTGACTTCTCATCCTCTGTACCTAAGCTTTCTTTTTTTCCCCCTTTTAATAGCTGCTGTCCTGTTTGGAAAAGAGAGGACTTGAAACAGAGGGCATTTTGAGAGTTTCAGGGTCCCAGACTAGAATCAAGGTACAAAGCTCTTTACCTACTCTTTGAAAATATTGCAGGTGATGAGGGAGCATGTTGCTGGAGCGAGTCTCCAACAAGAGTCTAACTCAGATTGCCTTGTCTTCCTTCTCTGTACAGTTAGAACGCCCATTACTGGGAAATCTGGGGGTATCTGCAGTGGGGGTATCTGCGGTCTTTTGACGTAATGGATTCAGCTATAGAATATAGAATGTGTTTTGAGGCATGTAATACATTCTTTTTTTTATTTCTAGAGCTTGGAACAGAAGCTAGAAAGGGACTTTTACACTGGCCTTTTCCGCTGGGATGAAGTCCACCAGAATGATGTATCTGGGCTACTGAAAAGATTCATAAGAGAGCTGCCTGCCCCACTGCTCACAGCAGAATATCTTCCTGCTTTTGCTGCTGTGCAAAGTGAGTTCCTCTTTGGCTGTTTTATATTGTTTTTTGAGTTTGTGCTTTTTCTGGCCTTGGGCTCTCCTGTCAGGCGTGCTGTTAGCATGGGAATACAGAGCAGGATATGCACCGTTGCCAGATGAACTTGCTTTGTGAGGTGTTACATGTAATACATGTCTACCTCAGTCTTAGTTGCAAGTGCTTGGTTATATACAAAATCTTTGTACAGGAATACTGTCCTGAACAAATTACGTTGCTTCATTTGAGGCTGCAGTGTTACTGTATGAATTAGGCTAACGTGATAAATAAGGACATGAAGACTGAGCTGTGGCAACTGGCCAGGGTGCCTGATCTTGGTCTGTCAGCAGCAGTGTTCTGCAAGTGTCTTATTTTGAGGCTTGTGCTTTGATAAGGGGTTTAAATGTGTTGAGCTAATGGCATACAACTTTTATTTTTTTGGGATAAAATGTAGAAGGTGAAGTCTTTTGATGAGTTGTTGGTAGACTGTGTACTCACAAGCAAATTGGTCCTCCAGAACGCAGATAATTCACTCCGTAAGGGCTGTATGAGCTTCATTAACTTCTAGGATTTGAGATGCAGTTTTACAGATAAAAAACACTACCCTAAGTAATTGCCTTATCCCTGCTCTCAGTCTGTGACTCGGAAACACAGTTTCTGTTTTCAGTAAGAGCCGTGTCAGAAGCCTGAATCTTGTTGTTGCTTTCCCTTTGTAGATATTCCAGACCTGAAGCAAAGGTTGCAGGCTCTAAACCTCCTGATCCTGATCCTGCCAGAGCCCAACAGAAACACTCTAAAGGTGAGTCTACTTGTTCTTGATTTAACTGGAAAACCAGTGTTCTCGTTCCATGTTTTCATTCACAGGTCTCTTCTCAGCTTTTTGAAAGGGGAATATAGATAATGTACATTAAGTTATTATGTATTCACTGACTTGAAAATGGAGACCTGTAATGGGGCAAGGGGGAGCGGGGGGCAGCAGGGAAGTCTCCAGGTGGGGCAGTGAACATAAGCTGTAAGCACACCTGCCTTTTGGGTGCAAACACAAGAGCAGTAGGAATCCATGCGGTCTTGGAGGGATTTTTACAACATGTTTGGAAATATGCTCTTCCTTCTCAGTGTACTAAAGCTCTTCCGTAGGGAGTGGAAGGTGCATAGCTCTTGTATTGTCCGTGGGTACACTAAGATATAGGGGAAGAGATTCAGTCTTCTGATTCATGCTTTGTGCTGTTGTTGTTTTCTATTAAAGATAGTTTCCCTTTAAATCAAAGAATACTGCTGAGCTTATAGCTTCTTAGCCTTTTTTGATCGGGGCACTTCAAACCTTTTCTCCTACTGCTTTTTGAGAGGATAAATTCTGATGGATCAGCTTTGTAGGCAGTGTAGGATCTCCATGGTACTGTGTTGGATAAGAACTGTGTGGCCTCTTCTTGTTGCTGCTTTCTTTTTGCTTAGTAGTTCAACTTCTGAATAGTGATGCCAAGGCTGACTTAGCACCCTGCAAAGGTTAGAGAGCTGGAATACGTGATACCATCAGAGATGATCTGGAGTCCATCATAGCTCTGGTGAAGGTGTGGGGCAGAAGAGATGTTATCCAAAGGGATTATTTTTCCACATCTGAGAATAGCTTTGGAGGATACTGGTGGAAGAGAGGGTTGTCTTTGGATTCTGTAACTTTTACAACTGGAGTTTGTAAATTGCCCCAGTCAGGAAGTAAGAACGTATCTATTTCCCAAACATACCATCTCTTCTGATTCATGAGCGCTGGGCAGACTATCTCCCTGCTCAGTTTAGGTATTTGTTGTTATCCTAGTATTAGAAACTGGCTACTATACTTCCTGTCTAGAGAACTGGGTTTTCTCACAGATACGTAGGGAAGGTACTCATTAGCTGTTCTCTTCAGCAATTGCAAGTCTAATTGCTTGAGTGCTATTGTGAACGAATAACTTGAGCCTCTGCCCTTCTCTTTAGGCTCTACTTGAATTTCTCAGCAAAGTAGTTTCCAGAGAGAACAACAACAAAATGAATCTCTGGAACGTTTCCACAGTCATGGCCCCAAACCTCTTCATGCACAAAGGGCTGCCAAACAAGATTCCCGAAGGGAAGGAGAAACAGCTGGCGGAGGGGGCAGCTGATGTGGTGCGGATGATGATCCATTATCAGGATTTGCTCTGGACAGTGAGTTTCATGAGGGTTTTGCAGTATGGTACAACAGTGTCTTGTTCTGGCTGGAACTGGGGTAGGGGAAAGGGTAGTATGGGAAATTTCGGAGGAGTTAAATGTTTGTAGACCAAACCTGTGGCTGAAGTCCAAGGCTACCTGTTTTCAAGGTATGTAGGTGTTTTGTCTATTAGGTGTTTTGTCTATTTAAGGAGCTTCCTAAAGTGATGATTGGGTTTTTAAGTGGCATTCACACCTCTGCTTGGTTTGCTTTAATTCTCCCTTCTTTGCTGCCCAGGTCTCCTCTTTTCTGGTAGCTCAAGTGAGAAAACTCAATGAGAGCAATAGTAAAAGGTACCAGTTCTGTGACAAAAGGTTAAAAAATCTGCTACGGAAGATTCATGCTGATAAAGACAAAGTGGAAAAGAATCAAGCAGAGGTGAGATAAGACCCAGAAAAAACAGTTCCTTTCAGAAGTAACAAATATTTTCTCTTTAAAATCCTTTCATGAGAGCTTGAAAAACTCTAAGGAGTGATGCTTTGTATATAGCAAGAGGGAGAAAAATCTGCAGAACCATGAGAAGAAGCTTCCAAACTCTTCTGACCAAGCTGTACCCAGCAAAAACTGATTCAGCACACTTGCTGTTGGGATAAATTTCAGACTGAAAAATACTTGAGGTACTGCATATTTTCAGGAGGAGAAGGAAAGAGATCAGCAGCAAAAATAATGGAAATTTACTTCATGCAAACAGAATTCACGTGGCTTTGTGTGTCCCACACATTTAGACATGTCTGCTGTGATAAAGGTGGAATTCTTCTAGTAAACTCAAAACAAGAAATCTCGACTATTACTGTAGTGTAAAAGAACATTTTGAATCTTTTAGCTCCATAATGCTAATAATTTATGCATAATTTATCTGGGGGGGGGGGGGGGTTAGAGAACATGTTTCGTCTTCTCTTCTAAGAGAAGTGCAACTGCTGTATTCCACCTCTTGTGCTGGTGCCAACTGAGACTTTTAAATGGATGCTGCTACCAGATCTATTTGAATATCATTGCAGTCGTTCTTTTTTGGTCAACACTGTTACTTGAATTAGTGTTGGTCTGTAACAGCTAGGTTACATTATGCAGTGCTGGACGTTAGGAATCATTAGCAGTGGTGGTGATGCTGGGGCATCTAAGGATGTGAGCAAGATGAAGCCTACAAGTAGGAGTAATACACGGAGAGCTCAAATCTGCAGAGCTGAAGAAGAGTTTGTGTTCTCACAAGCCAGTACATCTGCCACCCTTCTGTACCACTTGGGCTACTGCATGCCCCAGATTAGCCTGGTTAAAGACGCACGTCACTCTCAAAGGTGCTGAGTGTAGCTACAGTTGTGGTAGCCCAACAGATGACTCCGTGCTTAGAGCAGTGGTAGCAGTGCTTCCTGATTGTCTCGGTGTGCAGTGCTGTTTTTACAGAAGATGTAGAACTGCAAAATTAACCTGCTTCAGATCAGCTCCAGTTGGAATGGTTCAGTGTTCTGCACAAAAGCTTTGACAAGGTGGTTCGGGGAGGAGTTGATGAAAATAGTTTGACAAAATGACACTTGACCTCTGTTCTGTAACAGTTCAGTGCTTCCCTTCTGCAATTACCTTTGGTTCTAAAATAATCTGTAAGATTGTTCATCTCCCCAGGCTCCTATTCCTGCTTTTAAAATGTCCAGAGAAATCTATCAGGTTAGTGGAAAACAGGTTTTCAAAATTTATTCTGACCAAGCCTAATTTCATTGAAGCCTGTAGGTGCCAGTGCTGTATTTGAACAGCAGAGAGCACCAGAACACACTGATCGAGGTCCGTGCTTTGCTCCCCAACCACAGCACTGAAACGCAGATGGTTCATTTGTCACACTCACCTTGATGCTTCCATTCTCTGCTATGTGAAATAAGAAGCAAACATAAATGCTCTGAAAAGCTGGCTGGGTGCATTTCATTCTTCACATTCCCCAACCTGTTTGAAACTCGATGTTTTAGCCGATAACAAAGTATTCTTAAGCACTTTCCTCTGTTTGGTTCTGCCTTCCTTGTTCAGCCTTCCAAGGTTGTGAAAGTCCACGCTTCCCTTCTCCTGAAGGATTCGCTGGAAGTGCGTTTGAACAATGCTACTAGAGTTGCTGATGTCTTGAGGCAGTTTCAGAAGAACCTGTGCCAGAATGGCTGGAATATTGTTAACACAGTCAACCTCCTCAAGAGGTAAGCGGCTTTTTGTCTGCTTATTAAAAACATATATGTATCAGGTGATGCTGTAACTGTATTTTCTGTCTTCCAGTAGAGCTAATGTGGTGACACATTGAGCTGTTAGACTGTTCTCTGATTTGTAGATGGTGTATTGGGTAGGGCAGACATATTAGTTCAACTGAGTGGTTCTGTCACTGTGCTCAAGCTGGCAGCAGGGTGGTGGTCCTGCCTGCTCTGCTGGAAGGCAAATGAGCTGCAGCAGTATGTGAAAAGCCTTGCTGGAGAGAAAGAAAAGTGGAATAACATTGACCCTGCAAAAGAAACCCTCTGTAGCTCTCCTAGAGCTACAGAAAAACATCACCTGGGCACATTCCTTGCCTGGAACAGTATTGCCAGCATGCACAGGTTAATGTATGGGTTCCCTAAAGGAAGCTCTACAGTTCCCTCCTGTGCTCCAGTGATGAATTGCTGAAATAACCCAACAAATGAATAAAACAACTTCTCAAGCTTGTTGAAGAGCGTTTGTATGTAACATGCTTCTCATTACCAATATCTGGCTTGTTCTTTGCACAACTTTGGGCGTCAGCTGCGTGCTTCAGGAGGACTGATAAGGTTGCTGTACTGCATAGCCTTGTAGCTTCCTTGACCATTGCTGGCCATTGTTTTGGAAGAAACATGACTAAACTACTTGACTTGCCTCTCACAGAGCTTTGTTAACTTCAGTGTTTTTTCTTTCTGCAGTAACAACTCTGTGGAGGGCACAAACTTGCTCCTATATGAAGTGGGAGGCAATATTGGTAAGTCTGGGTGGTAACTGAAAACAACCGCTTTGATACCCGGGTTTTATGTCTAGCTTGTGGTAGGAGGGAGTTATGAAAAACAATGAGAATCAGAGGCGAGTCCAAAAGTTGGAAGAAAAAGGAACAAATGTGGGGGAACCTCACCTACAGCAAAGAGCAACTGTCAGACCTCTTGTGCTGATAGATAACTTGCCTGCCTTCATCGATTCACTATCTTGCAGAAGAACCAGCTTGGGTGGAGGCTTCTCCAGGTGGATAATTAAACAAGATGATGGTGTTCATTAGACACCGATTTCCTCTATGAATAGGGTAACGTCATCAAACGGAAAGGAAACTTAAATGATGTGATTGTAACAGCAGCAGGTTAGGGAGGTCTGAAAATAGAAGGGAATTCCTGTGTCCTGTTACAGCTGGTTCCAAAGGATGTTGATTTGGCCACCTCTTAGGAATTTCTTAAAACAGCATCTGCAGAAAGAAAACTCCATCTTACTGAAAACATTTTGGTCTCAGCTACTGGATTTGATCACTAACATATCTTATAATGCTTTTCAGATGCTAAAGTGATTGGGTATTAGAGTAGCTTTCACCAATTTAAGCTTGGACTTAGTATAGTTGTAAGAAATGCTCATTCATTTCAATATAAAGAACTAGAACTTTTTCAGATTTGTTGAAGCGCTTCTGAGTGGTTGTAATGTTAATATGAATGTGGACAAATACCAGAGTTTAGTGGGAAAACATACTAACAATGGGACTAAGGAGATAAGAAATGCTTTTTTTCTGTATTTCTTGTTGCAGGTGAACATTGTCTGGATCCAGACACTTACCTCTTAGACTTGTATCATATCAATCCTCATGCTGAGTGGATAATTAAGCAAAACCCATCATATCCTCGGATGTTCTAAGGGAAGCGTGAGCAAAACAGCATTTGGCTGAAGTTTTTGGAAGGCAAGAGAAAGCCATAGAGATATTCCTGGTACAGTCGCAGACCTGGATGTTGCTTGTGTCTTTGAAAGAAGAAACAGTTCTATTTACTACTTCCAGGACAGCTGGCTGTGAGTGCAGGAGCGCACATGTGAACAGGGGAGTCGATAACCAGCACCAATTATCATTACATAGTAGAATTTGTGGGATTATAATTATTCTTAAATAAAAAGCCCTCCAAGCACCCTGCCAACAAAGCTACAGCTGTTCTACAACAAAGAGGAGCAGCATCTCTTGAAGATGGTAAAACACATTTGTTTCTTCTGGATTTGCTCTTCCTATTGATCACATCTATGTTTTGGAGGAGAGACAACCAGATGCTGCCATGGTACTCGTTATATACTTCCAGTGAGGTCCACTACTGGCTGCTGCACGTCACCAGCAGTTGTGACCCTGAGTTTCACTAATAAGACTGTTTCTTACTGAAGAATGAGAAAGGATGCTTCCAAAAATGCCAGGCGGGACGTAAGGCTGACATCCTGTATTTAATAACTGCAGTTAAATGCATCTATGCAACACAAGAAAATGACTTTCCCTGGGAAACAGTATGGGATGGATAGCAGCCTTTCAGCTGTACAGTTTGATGGGGAGATGGCTGTCCCTTGCAGGTCTGCTGGTAATGCAAGAACAAATGTGTATGTTACTGTTGATCAGAATAAACCAAGTGTTTGTTTTGTTGGACAACCTACGTATCGAACAGTTAACCAAGGAAATACTCTGAAGGATCTGAGGTTAGAAATCTGATCTGGCCACGTGAAAACCTCTTTCTGGAGGGTTCTGTGTGAACATGACTGTTAAAGCAAAAACTAAGCTGTGCAGTGAAACAGAGGTCTGTGCATCCATCCATCTGCTCACTGCAGTGGGTACCAGATTGAGCCCGTCACCGCTCTGTTTGCATCCCACACAACGTGGTCACTGGGGACTGAAGAGAGCCAAAGGGAGAGCAGAGCACTTGTACTGTATCACTGCACAGTTGTCATCTGACCTCAGCTCCAACGAGTCTGCATTTCTGGAAGAGGAGTGCAGAAATAGTTTTCTTTTGCAGCGATGCTGAAATGCCTCCCACGAGGGATCCCACTATGCAGTTACAGGGGGCGGAACATGCACTGCTTCCGAGAATCCTGACATCCTTTTTTATGCTGTTTTTAAATACTGTTGGATATTTATTCGTGTGGCCGAAGCAGGGCTGCCCTGCAAGTGTATACTCAAAGTATTTCGTTTGCCAATTCCTAGCTGCACTAGTGACAAGCTCCAGTGTTATTTCTGTTGTTTAACTGAACTCATTTCCATCGCAGTCTGAACTTTTCCTCCTCTGTTTTTATTTCTCAGGCTGATGTTTAGCTTTCCCTGTTCATTATCATATTCATTATCTCCAAGTCTTGATTTTTTTTATTGTCAGAGCACTTCATTTTCTGGTTTGTCTGTGTGGTTAACTTCTCTTGGCGGTAAACATCCTTGAGAAGTAGGTGAGCCACAGTCTGTTCCTTCTAACCTGTTGTGAGCATGGTGTGAGTGATGCTGATGTCTTGAAATTATGCAGATGTTAGAGTCAGTCTGCTTTTTATTTTTGGTTATGATGATGCAGATGCACTGACTTAAGGGGTCATCTTCATAGTAATTTTTTTTAAGAACCTAATAGCATATTAAAAAAAAAACAAAAAACAACCCCTAACCCAGAACCCCAGTGTCAGGGCTTCTTGAGATGCTTCTATTTTCTTTTTCTTGTTTTTAAATTGGGCCTAAAAGGGCCTGATTGTTGTCCTTGAGATTGGATGCTCTGTGTCTCTTGAAACATGGAGCTGCTATAAAATTGGGCATTAAAAATCAAAGGTACCTATTCACTTGTCTCTTTTGGAAGTCTTTGTTGCAGTGATGAAGCTCAGGGAAGAGCAAATGCCAGAGATGTTATTCTCTAGGAAATGCCCAAAGTGTCGTGGTGTTTTGGGAAAGACAGAAGAACCTGTTCCTGCTCCACGACACTTTGCAGGCCAAAATGCAGCCTTGCAAATCCTTGCATTTCTCTTCACCACTTCTCTATCGTGTGCTAGATTTTTTTTAAATTTTTTTCATACTGGATGGAAAACACTGCATCGATGCTTCTGTGAACAGCAGCAGGGTGGGGTTTTTTGTGGGTTTACTTTTTTTTTTTTGAACACCAAACAATGTGAATCAGCACTGTGATAAACATGCTTGGAGGACCTCAAGACAAATATCAGTTCTCAAATATACTTGGAAATGTAAAAACAAACAAAAAACATCTCTTTCCAGGCGATGGATATCCTTTCCTTTTTCCCCTAATTTTGTACCAAAGAGCAAGTATGAATTTCAAACAGTCGCTGATGTGCAACCTGCTTTTGGATGCTGGCTTTTCATAACTTTTGGGTTTGTTTTTTTTTTACAGATTTTTAATTCTGTATTTAAAATTCATTTAATCGGTGGAACAATAAAAACGCAGTCAAACCTCTTGGCTCCAGTTTCATTGGGGGAATAAGTTAGCCCAGTAAATGGCAGCAGTCTGTGAATGCCAAGAGGGTTTGGTTTGCCTCTTGCCTTAAGAGAGATGGACATACCTGGAGTCTATGTGAGTTTGACTTTCATGTTGCAGCTTCAGTTGAAGTTCCTCTTTGGGTGGTGCTGTGGGGTAAATGTGTAAGATCAGTCCAGGAGGAGGAAGAGGTCAGTGTTGGTTCAGAAAGCCCAGAGGAAGTTTGGAACTGGTCTCTTGACAGGGGGCTGAAGTCCTCTTCACAAGCACTAAATGTGAGCAGCTTCTGAAGGATGAAGTTCTACTGAGAGGAGGGAAGGATGTCCACGTCCCATGAGAAGTCTTCCACACCCCCTCAGAGCCTTCTCTGTTGATATGTGCTCAGCTGCATACATGCTTGAGGGACGGGCCATTCTGGCCAAGAAGAGCAGGAATCTAGCTGGAAGAGCGTGGTTAGGTTATGAATAATGTTTTAGTGTTCAATATTCAGTGAATATGGCATAAATCTACTGCTATTTATTTAAAAACGATAAAAATATCAGGAAGACTCTGGACAGAATGCTAGGACAGTAGGACTTGCTATCCTATCCTGAGACAAAAGGAACGAAGGGAGGATCCAAGTGGTGGTAGAAAGCTTTCAAAGCAATTATCTGAGGAAAACACCAGCATATCAAGCTCATTTCACTCATTCATCTTCAGTAGTATCAAAGTGCAAATCTCTCTCATCCTCAAGGGCGTTTTTTGATTGATCATTACACAGCTATCTCCCCTGCTCAGAACAAAAGCCCAGTATTTATTCTGTATGCAGCTTAGTTGGGTGTGCTGAGATAACACAGAGAGGCATAAAAGAATTTTGCCAATGCTGGTTCAGCCTAGTGTGGATGAAGTGGAACTGAAATACCACATCTGTAAAAGTAAGTTTCAGGAAAAAAAACAAACTCTGCAGCATTGCAAGATCTTTACAAGAGCAAGTGAAGGCTCAGCTCTTGGAGGGAAATACCAGATGGGAACAAATAAATAGGCTTCCCGGAGCAAAGTAAGTAAATGACAGCAAACAGTTGAAAACAAACAAACAAAAAGAGTTACATTTGATTAAGTCCATTTCTTTCCTTTCCTGGTGCACTCTTTGTTTGTCTGTTGAAAACAAAGCAAATGCCATCTGTGTTTGCCTGCTGGCTTGTGTCTGTGGGAATGAAACTTTCAAGCTCCCTACAAATCCTGTCTGGCTCTGTGCACCAGGGCTGTGTGTGCAAGCTAGTGCCCAGTTTGGAGGCAGATGCAGTTGGATATGATTATACTGACATGATTATAACTCAGGTTCTTACAGTGCATGGCCACATCTTAACCTTGAAAACGTTGGTGTGATCGCTGCGTTTTTCACCAATGGGGGAACAGATGTGTGCTTGGAGCTCTCTCCTCTTGGGTGGGCAGCCAGTGTCCTGACTCTTCGCCATGACTTGTGGGGATGGAGCTCTGCTGTAGGCAGCTCCTATTTCCTAGAAGGGGTCACACAGTTCCTATCTGACATCTCCTTGGAGAAAGAAATAAGAGGCCATAGTTGAATGTTTTGAGATATTACATAGAAAATGCACACCTGTGCTGATGGATGAGCCAGGAACTGGCTGTGGCAGGATCAGCTCCCATATTCTTCCCAGCCATCCCTCTACCCTACAGGCTGCCTTGTGGTCTTTCTTTATGCTGACAAACTCTTGGAGCAGCTCTGCATTGTCTGTCCCTTTCCAGTTCCTCGTTGTCTGGGGGAGGCAGGTCAGTTGACTCTGCCAGGATCTACTGAGCTCAAGGAGTTTAAACTGTTTTGTCATCGAACTCTATCTAAGGGAAAGTCAAATCAATGTGAAGGGGTAATAATCAATTTATCCTCAACTCTTGGAAGGAAACCTGAAGTGGTGATGCTGTCATCTGTCTGCCCTTATATGCCTGGATGGTATAGTATATTTGAAGAGGTAAACAACAATTAGGGGATAAAGGAGGGAAAACGGAAGGAAACACGCAGGAATGGAAGATGTAGCTGTACCTCTGGAAGCGTGCTTCTTTTTGTTGTTGGGTTTTTGGTTGTTCTCCTTCCTACCTCTGTCTTTGGAAGGTACGTGAATGCACGTGGGCTCTGCTGTTAGCTTTGCTGTTCTTGCTTTGCTCATCCCAGACCTTGTTGTTGGCAGTAGAAACCTGCTCCAGTGCTTCCCTATCCTTTGCTGTCTGAAAAACAAAGGCAGGCTTCTCTTGTCTTCAGCATCTCCTGTCTTGCAAATGCAGTCTAAGGAGCACAGGGTCTGTTTGTGACCAGCGAGGAAGCATAGGCAACATCCATGGATGTTGGAGCAGGGTGTTGGGAGCCCCATGTCAATGTTACCTTAATGCAGCAGGGTCTTGCAGCTGGTGAGGTAATCATGCAAGGGAAGATCAGCAGCTCCTCCGCTGCTGGCAGCTGAGACTGGCTCTGAACGTGGCTGTGGATGCACACGTGCTAGCACAGTGATTGCTACAGAGGAAAAAAAGCACTGCTATGTCCCCAGATTTGTGATTCTGGGGCCAGTTCTTGCTGTGCAAGTACAGGCTCAGCCTCAGACTCTAACAGTCAGGGTTAAGTTCAGATGTGCAGAGATTACAACTGGTTTATGGTTTTGATAGGAAAGAGATTTGGGCAGGGCTTTTATTGTTTGTGATCAGAAAATATTCTTGGATATAGGAGAAAGACCCAGGTATCTGAAACTGAATATTTTGAGCCTTATTCAGAATTTTAAAGGCATCGAGAAGTGGGGTGGTGTGTAACCCGCCTGTGTTAGTTCCTGTCTCAGCAATTTGTATTTGTCTTGTCAGTGCAAGGAGAGGAAGTTGCTGTGCTGCTGATCATCTATGCTGATGGCTCTATAGTAAGCCATTATCTGGACACAAGAGGCAGTCAAAAAGTGGAATAATTGCTTTTTACTTGTAACAAACCAGCAGAGCTGTCCCAGGGTTTCAAGAGAGACAATTAAAGATATTGCATTGTTTTCTTCAACAGGAGAAATAGACCTGGGGTTTCCTAATAGCCCTCCTGGTTCAGTGCTGTTCTCTGAGCACGTTGTTGTGGGTTGCATTTATTATGAGCCATTTACTATTATCCCTAATTATTTAGCTGGGGGGAGGTCTCTCACTAACAGGCGAATTTGTGACTTGATGAACACTCAGCTGTCTGTATTTAAGATAAAATTACTGTAATTAGCAAATCGATCAACCCTACTTTCACTCTGCTGGCTGGGACAGAACAAACGGGCTAAATGAGACATATTTAGTACAAAGGTAGAGAAAGAGGTTTGAAGACTTCAGGACACACAGGCTTAAAGCTTTTTCACACACTGCTTTCAATGATAATGTCACATAATTGTCTCTCATTTGATAATTTTGTCTCCAACAAAAAGCACTCATGCTGTGCTCTCTGCAGCTCTGCCCAGCGAGGCAGTTGCAGCTGCTGCATGGCCAGGTGGGTTGATTTGTTAAACCAGAACCTTGATAGGGCTGGGCTGGATTCTGTGGGTGCTCTCTTGTGACTGACCTTTACACCCTGACCCTTCCCCCCAGTGATGTTGTACTGACAGAAGTCATCCCCAGCTTTTCTCTTAGGTAACTGTACCTGCGTGTAGTCGTCTTCTTTGGATAGGAATTCAAAGAGCTCTTCTGCAACTGCAGGTTTGCCCTGGGTTCTGGTGAGGTTGCCCCTTGCATGTCACAAGTAGGTTAAATAATCCAGGGTGCAGAACAGTCACCAGGCTTTGTGATTTAATTCACAGATCTTTCCTAAGGAGAGCAAATGCTTGGAGTCATGTGCTGTCTAGAAAGTCAGCTGCTGGGATTTGTCCCTGTTCAAGCATTGACAAACTCACTCTGTATGTGTTGTCAGCCCATCCTAGCTGCCTTGTCACTCCAGGATTGTGTGGCTTCTACACATGTATTTAAGGTAACCCTGTTACAGTGGACAAGGGACTGGAGAGCCAAGGAGATGCTCTGCACTTCTGTGTTCTGCTGTCCTGTGAAACCAGCTGGTAAATGGTGGGTGTGCAGTGGAAGAAGAAACCAGCTCTGGCCATCAGTGAAAAGAAGGGGAAGGCAACTAAGTGCCATCTTCAAGAAATGTTCTGTGATTGACTCCTTGAAGGCTGGGTCTGGCAACGGTGGAGGGTGAAACTGCTCCGGTTACAAAATGGGGTTGCTCCAGCGTCAGCTGGCTGCTGGACGGGAGGTCGCATGGGTGTGGGAAGCTGATGTTCCTTCTGGTGCTGGTTCTCGATACACCCACTCATCCAGCAGAAAAGAGGTTTGCTTATATGTGCTGTGTAAGATAGTTTCCACCAAACATATTCCAGCTGAGCTGTTCCTGTACCCTGCTGCTGCACAGACGGCTGTGGTGTGATAAGGGTATTATGTCCCATGGGTCAGTACCCAGAGGAGTACTCAGTCCCATGAGTCGGAACCAGAGGAGGCCTGGCTCGGTCTGTAAAGCCGATGGTTCATCATTTGAAGGCCATGTTTCACGGCGTGCATGACTGCCCTCCATTTTGGTCGCTGGCTTTCTGTGCCAGACATTTTGCCACTCTTCTCCCATCCTGCCCATCACTATCCATTGGGCGTTCCTCCGTCTGGCTTCAGAGACGTCTGTGGCTGGAGGGGACATTGAGTGGCTGCTGTAACTGTCACATTGGTGCAAGGAAAACCCGCGCTGAGCCGTCAAAGGCATTGCCAAGAGCATCTGAAAGCTTCATTACCCGGGCTTTGTTCTGAGGAGCAGTCAGGCGGGGACATAATGCCCAGTGTTATCAGCCTGGTGCAGGCCGCGGTTGCGTAGCAACCTGACAGGCTGCGGCCCTGCTGCTCCGGAGCAAGAAGAAATACTCATTTTCCTCAATTTAGAGGCATTGTAAACAGGAATTCATTACCAGTGAGAGGCTCACTAGATTTTACATCCTGTCAGTGCGATGGCGGGCGGTGTCAGCCTTGTTTTGGCATCGTGTAGGTACAGACTCACGGGTTGAATGAAGATGGAACAATCTCAGTTTTGTTTGTTGTGGTGGTGGTGTTGTTGTTTTTGTCAGCTGGTTTTCATCCCTTTGTCCTGCTGGGACTCAAAATGAGAATGAGATTTGGAAATTTCATTGCTACTTTTGGTTTTTCAAACCTCAGCTTTGGTGTATATTGGGTGATGATGGCTGTGGGGTTGAAAGAGCTCCATCCTGAAAGAGGAGTTGGGCTGCTGAGAGCTCGTGTGGACATCCCTGATAGATTTGGCTGGACTTAGTGCCCCGAGCCCACTCAGTACAGGGCAGCATGCTGTCCCCATGCCACTCACCAGGACATCATACTGGGCTTTCTGACCAAGCCTGTGTGCTGCACCCTCACTGCATGCCTAAGAGCACTAGCACAGAAGTGATGCTAGCTGTATGCTACTGAAGGAAGACATTACATTGGGAATTAGCTACAGAATACTTATGGTATGTCTATGGCTGTGTGCAGTACTGTGGAAATCAGCGTATTATTCTTCGTGGTCAGCTCTTAACATCTGCATTGGCAGCAAGAATGTGGTATGTGTGGCGTGAAACTCCTTTCTTTCTTCTGCTCTCTCCTTTAACTTCTCCCTTTCAATATTGAACCATAATATATCTTCCCTTCTCATTAGCAATTCAGTCTGCAGACTGATTCAGATTAACTTGGACTCACACTGTATTAAACACTTTAAGAAAAAAAGCAGAAGAGCTCAGGATGTTTATGAAAAGCAATTTCCTCAATGCTAGGCAGTTTAATAACTCTAGAGCCAGTGCCATTCAGGCTCATTTATTTTAAGCTGTGTTTCTAAACTGTGACGGGTCAATAATAAACAAGGCAGGGTGGCGGATTTGGCATAGGAGAGAGCTCATTTGAAATAAAAGAGCATATACAAGTGCAAGGAATAACGTGGCTTTTAGGTCTGCACAATTAGAGGCTCGTTTGAGAAACTGTTTTCTTATAGATCAATATTTCCCTGCTGAACTATTGGCAAGAAGTGAACGTTTGGAGGTGTACATGGTAAAGAAGAGAAAACTGCTAATCTCTTGTCCAGATAGCTTTGTTTCTTGTTGTAGGAAGATTGTTCTGTGTATTGGTCTGGATTTTTTTCTTTAATCGAGTTCCTGGCGGAGAGGCGTGTAGCCCCAGGCAGTGCTTTGCACCTGAGACCTCAGACCTATTCAAGCAATAAATGCAAGCATTGCAGCGTGTTTCAAAGGACTTGTTAAAAATATTGGAAATCAGTATCTTGTAGGAAACAAAGTGAGCTAATACTATTTGTTGAAAACACCTTCTACAAGCCATATGGGACGCTGGGCAGGTCAGCTGGAATGTGTAACAGCATCCACCTGTCTCCTGCTTCTGTTTATGGATATTTAAGCACAGATGTTGGTGTTTTTGAGTTAGTGCAGAACATGCTGAAGAATGAAGCTGAATTGCTTTGCTTTGTATCCTCCTCCACTTAAAGAAATGTGGGGCTCTACAGCCCAGGAATGTCTGTGTCTGCCATGTTCAAGGTAGCAGGTTTAAATTGTAAAAAAAAAGTTTCAGAAAAATGGAAAGGCCAGATTGTCATTAATATACAGGTTGTGGAAACTGGCTTCTGTTGGTGAAGCTTCCTTTCAGATTATTCCTTGGTGGACAATACCCCCTTCTTTTCCCTATGGAATACGGAATACCACAAATGGTTCCTTGCTATTCAAAATATTAACCTTAATTAAAGCGTTCTCCAACTCGCTAACATTTAACACCTATCTGTTGGATATCTCCGTGAATAGCTGAGTGGGAAAGCTGTCTGTCATTTGTTCTGAACCAGCTGTGAAGGCAGGAGGCAGAGGTGGCTCTGCCTTTTGTTTGGCAGAACACAACAGTTACAAATCAGGTGCCCAGCATGAAGAGTTACTTAAGAGTCCTAACTTTTTTTCCATCATGCTCCTGAGTGCTCACTTATTAGAGAGCTCACACCGTGAATCCCTAGGAATTCATGAAATGTTTTATGTGTTCGTGTATTTCAAATGAAGCTCATGAGTGCAGGCTGCAGACCCTGGGTTGTTGTAGAGTTGATAGTTCTTCCTAATTATTCTAACGAGGAGGCTGCAAATAGACATCCGCTGCCTTCCTGTGACATCCTTATTTTGAAAATCATGGTGACAGCTCTTCCTTTCAAACAGTTTTAGTCCAGAAATAGTGCCCTACGCCGGGACCTGCTCCCACTGCTCTGTGCCATACCTCTGAGCAGGCTTCCCATGCCAGTCCTCACCTTATCCAGTTGACAGAGCTGCACCACAATCTGGAGTCTTCCACCTGTTGATGAGCTTATGTGTGAGCTTGCTTATTTGAAATGGGCTTCGGTGCTGAACTGGTGATGCTGGAGTTTTAGGGGCCCTTCCTTCAGTGATTGTGTGGATAATGGAAGATGCAAACTGAAAAATATGTGAGAAATTCTGTCAAGGTCCATGACTGCTAGTTTGTGACTTCAATGTATGTTATCCCAAATAATGCTTTTTATATTGGACTGTGTTCTGCCTGTGATGCTTGGTGTACCATTGCCCTACAAGCAAGGGTACCTGATAATGGTATTTCTTGGTCACGTAGCATTTCAGCAAGGCTTTCTGAGATCAAGATCAGTTTCTTTAAAAAAATTACTCCCTAAATCCTGTCCCTCTAAGACAGATCAGGCATAAAAATATCTTCACCCTTCTGCCTGCCCCCCTTCTCTTCCTCTGTGTCCTAAAGCCTGCGATCTCTGTGACCTGGTGAATTAATGCACGTGTAAATACCCACAGTAGAATGCAAATGCAGTGCATGGTGACAAATACTGGTTCTTTGATGATCAAAGGATTATTTTTAGAACTACTGTAATAAACCGAGTCCTACAGCTTGCTTGCCCTAGCAAGGATTAAATGGAGAAAATGCGATGCCTAGTCCTCCCGCAGCCCTGTCTGTGAGGATGTCTCTGCTCTCAGAGCCATCTCTGAATCATCGCTTGATGTGTTTGGCTGCGGGGCAACTGAGTCCCAGCATAGTCAAGCGGCTGAATTGCAGCACGCCATGCAGGGATGCCCGCTGCTACAGCAGGCTGCAGGCACACGCCTTGCTGACTGTTTTTTGGCTTTTTAATTCCTTAGATTTAAAGGCATGCTGCCAATGTGTGTGCGTAGGGCGGGTCGTTTTGCTCATGGAGTCACAGAGATCAAGAATTGTCATCTGGATTGTTCATAGTGTTTTCAGGCATAGCCTGTGCTTATGGGTGCATATACTCTTCAGTTCATGTTCTTGCTCTCCAGTGCTTTGCTTTCAGTCCAGATTTTAAGGGATATGACTTCGTCCGTCCTTCCTTCCCAAACAGCCTGTCTAAAACATGCCACAAGCTGAGGAAAATTTCTAGCTGAAAATTGTACCTGATTTAAGGCTTCCCTGCAACCAGAGTATCTGGTCAGGTGGCTGGAGAATATGCAAAAACAGCTGAGAAAGCAGATAGTCCACCAGCATTAACTGCTCAGCTCTGATGATGCAGTCCCAGCTGTTTGCAGTCTTCACTTTTCTAGAGAACCCATTTCCAAGACTTTAATCATTTGACAGCTTTTAATCTTCCAGTGCAGATGTGACAAAATAGTTTCATAATCCTCTGCTGTGCTTTAGGCTGCTCATCCTGTAGATCTGACTAATGCATGCCTTTGTCCTGTGGTATGTAAAGAAACCATACAGGCTTCAGCTGTGTGAGTCACAGGACTGTCACGTTACGTATAGCAAACACCTCCAAAGTGGGCGCACTGTAAATGCATCGTCATGATTTTCAATGTGAGTTGGAAACTCAAAGCAAAAAAGCCACAAAAACGCAAAACCAAACAAAACCCACAACGAATAGCACCTGAAAGAAAAAACACTTGTGTGAGTCATGGTAAGGAGAAATTACTGGGGCTGAGCAGTACCCTCTGCGTGAGCTGAGCAATGACTTTCCCCATGCTATGCCTGCAACTCCCTGCTTTCAGTTGTATGAGATGATGTGTGGGCTTGAGGCCAAAGATAGGAGATGGTGACTCACCCTTGCTCCAAAAGGGTGTAGACCATCAGGCAACAGCACACTCCCCTCTGTCGTAAAGGATGCTGATGGCTTGAGAATGCCCCTGAGGTGCTTCTGTGAGTCATCTGTGGGAGGAAGAGTGCAGGGATGATAGGGAGCAACCCAAGGAGCGTGTCATCTGAGCGATACTTTGCCACGAGCCTTGTGGGAAGGGGATAAAGCTTTGAAGTTGAGGCTGTTTTGGGAGAAGAAGGGGGGAATGGCTGATTATATGTCGGGAGGTTTCATTGCACCTTGTGATGAGGCCATCTGAGGTTACAAGTGTTCAGTTTACACCAAGACTGTGCTGGTTTGACTTTGTTTAGGCTGAGTGAAAGAATGATCAGACACTTACCTGCTGTTAGTGTCTGCATATTCACTTGTTCTTAGATGACCACATTAAGTTAAAAATAACAGAATGTTCAATGAGTTTCTCAGTGTACAGACAGCCTGAAATGGAGATAAATGTGGCTAAAATATCAATATCTCAGTCATTCCTATAATTTCCTTTTGGGAAGTGTCACTGAGCCCTACAGGAGGAAAACGGGAAAAGGCCATTTTCATTGGAGAACACCTGTGCTTAGACATGAGAGTTATTAGTTAGAAATTGCTTTTTCTTTCTCTGCCTAATGAATCTACTAAAGCCCTTGGAAATGGGTGTCAAGGTTTTGATAAAGAATCTAGCCATTGTTTTGCTAGAAGTAGTAATAAGAACAACAAGACTTAAAGGTATAGACAGGCATGAGTCCAAAGCCGAATAAGGGCATAAATCCCATCGTTTATCATCTGTATTTTTAGAAACAAGAAATGACTGACGTACATGCTTAATTCAAACTAAATAGCCTATAAAACAAGTTCCCCAAGGCTAATGCTAATAATATCAGGATAAATGAATATAGGAATGATTGAATACAGGATACACTGAAGAGCGAATATGGAATATAAGATACATATCGTGCTAGCAAGAGCGGGCTGGTGTTTATGGTCTGTGCAGAAGACCAATCCATCATCTGACCAGAGGATGTAATGCAGTTAGAATCAAAAAAGAATTCTCTGTCCAAAGCAATACATGCCCGTTATAAACCAGCAAATGCAAATAATCAATCAAAAGCAGCAAGCAAGCAAGCAAAAGGGAAATATCATCAAGCAATAATTCAGATCACAGCTGTGATTATGAGCAATAACCTTAAATCTGCTATTTAATTAATATTAAGCTTCTGACACCCTCTAGGTTGGGGCCCATAAACCTTCTCTGCCTAATCTGACAGTAGCAAGACAATGCTGTGTTCCTCGCATATCTGTGGAAGTGAATTAACCAGTCATGGATCCCTCATCAAAAGCTCTCAGGTCTGAGTGCATAAATAGGGCTCCCTCCGTCCCAGTGCTGCTCGGGCAGCAGGCAGGCAGGGACTGAGCACCCTGTGCTGGCGGTGCCCGCTGGGGCAATGTGCAGCTTGAGTGGCCCAGGAACCTGTGGCCTGCAGGTGCTATGAGGTCAGAATCTGGAGGAGCTGCCTTGGGGTGCTGTGACGGGGCTGAGCTCGAGCACCCAGCTTAGCAGAAGAGATCTGATGTCTTCAGCAGCCAAACGCGAGGCTGGAAAAGTGGCTCCCACCCATCCCCACTGCTTGGATGGTCATAGGCTGTTTGCAGGTGAGTGAGCTAGCTGCTAGATAGACACATCTTTGCACTGAGATTTTATGTTTGCTGATGGAGCGTCTGTGATTTCCAGGTCTGGGAATCAAGCGGCTTCCTTCACCTTCCTGTGCTTTGGGAGTGTGTGTTTGTGTTAAATGACCTTTGGAATGAAAATATTAACAGAAAAGGAAAACATGGTTGTAATTTATGAAATGTTAGCCCAGATGCCTCTAGGGGGGTGTAGACCTTTCAGTCTTTCAAGCTGATACATTGCTGTGGTGCCGGCATCGACACAGGTGCACTTAAAGAGTCAATTAAGGGAAAACTGTGTATTTACACAGGCTGGATTAATTTTGCCTTTCGGCAACTTTCTTTTGAAACAGTTGAGCCTACTGGCATTGCTTAAAGAGGCTGCTCGTTCAGAAGGTGCTGGAGGAGGTGAAGAGTAAGGAGATAGAGCACAGACTCTGGTACCAAACTATGGAGGGGGACCAGACACCCGCTGACTGGCAGAGACTGGCAGAGCAACCCTTGGCGGTAGGCTTTGAATGAAAAAGGTGTTGAAAATGACTGCAAATAATTGTCACATTTCCAGGGATGTTATCTGACAGAGAACAAAGAAAGCTGGTGCTCTGCTGACAGCTGGTTTGTGCAATTCAATTTTCTGGGTAAAAGCCCTCAGTTTCTGTCTTCATTACTGGCCAGGAGCTTCCACGCAGGAATGTAAGAACCTGAAAAGGTTCTCTTTGAACTTTGAGGTAGATCAGTGCAAAATGAAATGGGAGGAAAATTTGTTTATTGTTGAAGAAAATGCAGCACTGTGAATAATAAGGAACAAAATGCAGCTGAGGGCTCAAATTGAATCTCTATTATGCCTATGATTAAAGATAATGTGCTAGGAAGAGGGAATTACAGGAGGGTTTCTGTGCTAGGCTGAAAACGCAGTGATTGCTGCTCCTGAGCCCTCATTGGCCTGGGCTGGATATATAAATCACAGCGCTATTACATGAAATGAGTGTGTGCTCATTCTGCAAAGCAAAGCCCCTCTGCTGCCCAGCTGGTGGGGGGAAGTGGCCCTGCTCAGGCTTGGGGACTCTGCTCCCCTGATTTTATTGACAGTTGAGGGTTTGAAGTGCTTTGCAGGACCGAGGGGCTGGCTGGGTTCCATCTCTGTCCTTTTTGTGAGTGGTGAGCTGGAGGTGAGCTTGCTGATGCCGGGAAGAAGTGACATTCCTGGTGCTAGCCGAAGCCTTTCCCCAGCTCCCCGTGCTCTCAGAGTCAGCAGTGCAGAGCTGGAGGCCCTGCAGGACTAGGTCATGAATGGTTCGAGCTGTGGCTTCCCTTGAAAAACTCAGAAATGCCAAGGCAAAGGAAAGGGAAGGAAGCAGTGCTGAGAGAGCTGAGAATGAGGGCATGCCCAGCAGTACTGGTGTGCAGAGCAGGGGAGCCTTGGGCTGGGATGGGCAAGTTGCAAGGGCTGAGCCTTGTTTCTGATTACAAATGACATTGCAAGCCTAAAAGTATCCCTGTCCCTCTGAGCATCTCTGATACCACTGTAGAATAGGATACAAATACTATTTGGTGTATTCTGGCCTGTACTGCTTATAAGATCTCTCGCAGAAGAGTGTGTGTGCAGCATTATACGAAGAGGCATTACGTTTGGTTGAATTTTCTGAACTGTTGTAACATACAATAACTCTGTACAACGCCCTCTGAAGAAAGTTCCCTGGAAACCACCAGCCTGAGCAATGCTCCTCTGAACAGTGGTGCTTAATTTTACTGTAAATTTTCATGCTAAATCGATATTTTAAAGAGACTGAAAATAAATCTGTATAGGTTAGGTCCATACAGTCACCTTATGTCCCATGTAAAGCTCCAGGCAGCTCATGCGTGACTGTTTTGTTTTAAAACTAATTATTGATTTTAATAAAATCCATGTCCTGTTATTGATAATGTAGGGCGAGGCAGTGCAGAATTGATGATGTTCTCAAGAAGAAACTTGAGGGCTTTTAAATAGTTAGGGTTGTAAGCAATAGCTTAATTACGAACTAAATTACAATTCGCATTGATCTGGGCTTAAAGCTGGGGGATGCTTCTTTCTGTTCAGAGCAAAATTGTTGTCTGTAGGGATGAGACGATCTTGGTGACATGATTTATTTAGTAGGCTCAGAGCGCTTTGCACAAATTTCAGAACCACTCAGCATCATAAGCTGTTCTCTCTGAGAGATCTTTCCCTGCTCCTCATCCTCAGCCCTGCGAGCCTTGAGCTGAGAGTTGTGCTATCAGCTGCCCACAGGGCTCTGCTCCCGGCTTATCTCCCTGACACACAGAGCATGCTGCCAACCCCTCCTCAGCTCCCTGCCTCGAGGTCTCCAGAAACATCAACAGCATCCATGCTGTTCCCCCAGATCCTTTCTCTCTCATACTATGGGGATGGGGTGAGGGAAAGCATCCTTTATTGTCTGTAATTTCCCCAAGCTCAAAATATGAAGCACTGCCTAATATGCTTGGTGTGTTGCTACACAGCTATTTGGCTGCACCTTATTTTTAATCATAAAATTAATAAAATTCAGTGTGATAGAGTGTGCAGATGTATACTCAGCCTCCTGTCGTTAAGGCCAGGTCTACCCATACCATAGCACTAGCACTGCTCCAGCCTGCCCTGGTCACTGCCGTGGTTTTTTCATATTTCTGTGGCCACTGCTATTTCTTCTCCTGCTCTGGCTGCCTTTGCCTGGGCCATTAATGTCACAGCTGTTATCACAATACCAAAATGTGGCAAGAATGGCATGGGGGACAGGAAGGGAGCGGGTCCTGGGACTGGAGGAGGTGTCAAGGCAATTTGGCTGATGAACCCAAGCATTTGTATGAGATTGCTGTGATTTTACTGAAAAAATTGGGGGATGTGGGCAGGGTGAACTGCTAGCTCTAAGCTCTGTGCAATTTTTAATCTCCTCAAAGGAGGAAAAATGCTTTGAATTCAGAAGGGCCAGGCTGAGGTGCACGGTGCAGGTGCAGTGCAGCAATGGCAACTCCACAGAATGACGAGGCAGTGGCACCTCCTTATGGGTCCCGTGTGTCTGGTTCCTATGATATTTCTGTGGCTAACAAAACATGCCTCTGGGGCTAGCGTGTCCCATAGTGAGGGTGAGGTGGTTGTGCTGAAGCCCAGCCTCCTCCTGTCGTGTCTCCTCAGTGCAAGCAGTCAAGGCCAGAGGCACCGTACTTCTCTCTTCGCAGTTGCTCTGCTGTAATTTTCTTTTCGAGAGCCGGTCATGTGTGAAATCAGGCAAAGGTTAAATTGCAAAGCTCTCTTAGCCAGGGGAAGATGTGACCTTCAGCCTGGGGCAGCGGTGTCCGACCTGCGCTGCTGTGTGTCTTGTTAGGCTCTGCTTTCCAGAGACTAACACTTGGACACTGTGACCCCACGTTGCTCCTTGCTGTGAGGTTTTAGCCCAAATGTGTGACTGTGATTCCCCCCCCCCACCCTCGTAACTTGTTCCATCAAACTTTGGGCTGTCAGAAAGAAGCTGCATTGTGCACTTTCACTGTTACACCAGGAGGAATTGCCCGTGTCTGCAAGAGGGAATAGGAATTGCTGGATGTCCCTTTGGATTTATGCCACCGCAGGTGAACAAAATTTTGGATTCTTCAGTGTGTATGTAGGACGTATACTTGACTCATGACACAGCCACGAGTGCTGACTGATGGCCTCCGCTTCGTAGGGGAATTGCAAAAATTTAATTTCCATTACATACACTCAGCCACAATGCAATTTACACAAACGCAACCTGAAGGCATTTTGCTGACAGCACGCTGGGTGGCAGCTCTGCTTGGGCGTGCTGAATGGACCTGGGACTGAAATAGCACTCTGTGTTGCTTTTTGTGTTAAAAAGAAGTGAAGCTGCACTAAAAACAGCCATCACCTCACAGCTGCAGCCATCTGTGGGGTCCCACGGCCTGGCCGGGCCTGCAGGGCCCTGCACCCACTGACCCGTGGAGGGAGCCACGAGGGAGCGGGGGCTGCTCGTGTTGCCAGCAGGGACGGTGCTTAGATACAGCAGAGGGTTTTGTAGCAACAGTCATCTTCTGTGAAGTCCTCTGTCATTAATTTCTCTTTGTGGCAAACCTCTCTGCTACGTCTGCTGTGGTTTTCTCATCCCTGCGTGGATGCTGCCTGCTCTCTATTGCAGTCCTTTGTGCGGTGATGAAGGCAGCAGTTTCTCTGCCTGATGTTTCTGAGTTTCCCTTGTATTTCTGGGAATGTTTCCAATCACATCAGTAAGGTTTTAGATTTGTAGCTAAGGAGGAAAATTGCAAAAGATCCAATGTTGCTTCGGTCTTGAGTATCCACTGAGGTGGGGCTCTGTTGAGCCGTATCTCAACAGCAACATCTGTCTTTTTTCCTGTTGCTTCTGGGCATCCCTGTCCATGTGATACATTCACAAAATAAATATGTAGGTAATCGGGCCCCACATGATGTTACAGAACAGCTCCAAGCCTCTTGGAGCCCTCACACCAATGAGTTTAAGGTCACCCCAAGTTCTGGTCCAGGTCCAGGAGCTGAGACTGAAGCGTGGGCAGTGACTTGCTGCCTTCTGGCTGCCAAATTAAAAGAGTCAGGGTCCCAAAGGGACCAGAACTTAGGGCATGTCAAAGCTGCCAACATCTAAGGTGAATTTTGGAAGAAAGCCCATCTGACCTTCCTTTTCCTTCCGCAGGCTGCTCATTTCTCTGGTGTCTCTACAACATAAGCCCCCGCAGACAGAAAACAATCTTTGCTTTCACATCAGGATTCAGATAAACAAAGGCATTGTCGCTTACCCCTGGAGAGACCGGGCTGTAATTGAGGTTATTAGCTCTGCTGTTCTTCAGACAGCAGAGGGGGCTGGCAGGGGGCCGAGCCCCCACTCTGAGAGCATCGTGACTGCTCCAGCCCCGGCTGCATTGCATGGCTCTGCACTACCACTCCTCCACTCGCCAGGAGCTTTGGAGACAGTAGCTCATCCATAGCAAAACAAAATGAAACTTTAATGACTGCAAAATGTCCCCTTTTCCACCCAGTTGCCCTCTGGAGGAAGCTTTGGGAGCTGGGGACTGTCCATGTGATGCTGTGCAAGGAAGGGGATGCCTCCTGCTTGTTTTACTGGGGCTGCATGGCCATAGGAAGGGCAAATAAACTGAATAGATATTTTAATTACTGAATTAATTTTAGATTGCCTTTCAGTGGCAGGCGATAGCAAAGGGGTTGTTGGTTCTCCTCTGTAGTGGCTTGTAGAGGTAACTGCCTGGGTTGGGATGGGTCTGCTGACCCTGGTGCCTGAACGCAGCTTTTTGAAGCTGTTACCAGTGCCTCCACACCAAGCCTGGGTGTGCTGGGAGAGCCCTGAGCACCAGGGGAGCTCCACTGCAGGGTCCTATCTCAGGGCACAAGCATAGCCTTGAGCCGGGCTGCTCAGTGCGTGGTCCTGATTGAATTTCTTGCTTTTCCCTGAATTTGCCCTTGGGCAAACACTGTGTTGTTGTAACACATGGTGTTTGTGTTCCCTCAAGCATAGTGCTGAAGCACCACATTGCACCTCTGCTACTCCAGAGACCACCGTGCTGGAACACCTCCGAGCCATTTTCCTGGTCATATTTGTGACCTGTTAGATCATTGCTAAATAACTGATGTGGAGACATTGGATTAAGCCATAAATCAATAACAGAGCAGCGTGTCTATCAAAAGAGGGGACCATGAGATGAGATGACCAGAGGTGTTTCAGCCCTCACAGGGTTTGCTGCTGCAAAACCTGCTCCTTGTGGCAGAGCTGTGCAACAACCTTCAACCTGCAAGGTCCTCCCAGACTGTCCAATTCCAGCACTTACTGCTCAGCGCTGATAAGAGACCTTGCCCTGCTTGCATTTCCTTGCTGGAAAGACTTAAGCTTGGAGCATCCCCACCCAGGAGGGCTGGAGCACCACAAGGGGTAGGTTTAGTTTTGGCGTTGGTCTCATAGTGAGGAGGGACCAAAGTCAAACCTGTGGCACTGCATAATTTTGGGACAGATGCAAGGGGAGATGCAGAGACAGCAGGGGATAGCCTGTCCCAAGCCTCTCCTCACCCAGGTGCGTTCAGCCATGCTTTGGGGCAGTGGCACAGTGCCCTCTGGGGTTCCCTACATGACAAATGAGCACTTTTTCCTCCCGTGCTTGCCTGCAGTCAGGAGACAAAGCTGCAATCATTGTTTTTATCTGCTCTGTAGCTTGATAGATTAACGTGACGCTTCTGGCTCCTGTAATTTGATGAGGAACGTGAGGTATTGGAGTCTAGAAATCAGAGTGGTGGGTGCTTTACAAACATCTCGGTATCTAAAAATAGCTGTGGAAGGCAGCACTGCTCAGGCATTTCAAGCAAAAGAACATGCAATGAAAGCTCTCCCAGAAATGCTTGAGGGAATGGCAGACTTTCCATTTAAGGCAATATTATTTAATTGGATAATCTGATTAAATATATAGGTTATGTGAGGACTTGATTCAACTCCCCTTAGAAGCTGCTGCATACATGTGAAAATGGCATAACAGTCAACTGCATGAGCAGGAGAATGACAATAAATGCTATTCTTGATGCAATTGCTCAGGCGAATCGGTGGCAGATGCGTTGTGCTGCTATTTGGATAAAGGGTTCTCCACACAAATAGCTTTATGCACTGCCGTGAATGGTCCTTTCCCAAAATAATTGATTAAATCTGAGTCATCAGACTTGAATTTGCCCTGTTTTATTTATCCTTTCATTAATTCACTGGGGTTATGTGCCAAATGTACATACTCCCGTGATGAGGCTGTGATGGACCTAGCTGGAAGCTGCAAAGGTTGCTGCTCGATCCCTGTGATTTTGGCAGCAGTCGCGTGCTGCTCCCGTGAGCTGAGCACACTGAATATATTTGACTCGCTGTTCTCCTGTCCCCAAGCAAGGGATCTGCCATACCCCGTGGTTGGCTGTTTATTAGCATAGCTTAATGGCTGGCTATAAATAGAAATACGGGGAGGTGCAGACGGAGACCTGCCTGCCTAAGCTCTCTCCTGGGTCCCTGCCTGTGGTCGGTCTCTCATTTTTTTTCCCCCCTCTTTTCCACAGCGATAAATAGTTAAAAGGCAATTACAATGTTAATTTGTCGTGTTAATGTGCTGCAGCAGGAAGCGAGGGAACGCGCAGGCGGCCGCAGGACCCGTCGGTTCCCATTAACCAGCCTGGCTGCCAGGGGAGTTCTCTGCCGGGCAGAGATGCGGCCGGCGTGTTATCGAGTCTGACACTGCAAACGATGCAATCATGGTCAAGTGTCCCAGAAGGACCACGGTGCTGAATAAAGATAAAGCCACTCAGCTCTTTCTTTCTTTGCTGAGGTCATTGGGAAGGGAAGGATATCATTAGCCCTGCAATAAATCTCACTCCTGAGGCTTCTCTTTTTGGCTTTCTCTCCCACAACTCCTGATTTGCCCTGAGAGGGCCGTGCCGGGATGGGGCTGGCACCCAGTCTGTGGCCTCATCCCTGGTGGGAAGGCATTGTGGCCTTGAGGTGCCACGAGGTGAGCGTCTGCAAGCTGTGCCACGCTGCTCCTCCGCAGCTTGTTGCTGCCAGATGTGGCTCTTTGCAAATCTTGTGAGCATCCCGTGCTTCCCAGCATCCATTGGGATGCCCTGTCCCAGGGCTGTCCTCACTGCTGAGCCAAATGGAGACACTGGGGATGAGAAATCACAGAATCGCAGGCTTCAATGCTGTGCACAGACCAGGTTTGCTCAGCCCTGTCTGGCCAAGAAGGGTTCCAGTGCCCTTTAGAGGGCTCTTTGTGACTCTCGGGCTCCATCAGCAGCCAAAAGGTGTCTGGACCCCAAAGTCAATGTTCCAGTGTATGGGGCTCCTTGAGGGCAATGCCATGTTCTCCCTCTCCTCCTCCTCATTTTCTTCATGTCACATCCCAGGTCCCCTCCCCAGGAAGGTGACAAGGCTGTGATGATTCCTCTTGCCTTTTCTATGAAGGTATTGGCTGAGCATGAGGAATTACAGCTCTCCATGTTGGGGACTTGCTGTAGGACCTTATTGTCCCCTGGCTGTAGGATGGCTAAGCACTATCTGGCTTTAAATGTTCAGCGAAAATTAGGAGAGCTCCCCTGGCGTTGCCTGTCTCTGGTGCACTCTCACAAAGTGTGGTTTACTGGAAGAATTTACAGCAGAATTTTAACTGAGCTGGATATTAATGTGAGATTTGCAAACCTAGACCATGGGAAGCCATAGCAATGCCCAGGTAAAACCCCAAGCTGTATGTTGAAACATGAAATATTCTTGGTTTCAGTGTGGAGCAGGACCCAGCTGGTCCCTTCATGGCTCCTAAGCTGCTTTTGTTGTTTTCCAGCATCCTACTCTGAGCACATGAGAACTGTTGTTCTAGGGTTCCAGCACACATGCCCCAGTGATGGCTTCTGGCTCACACGTTTGTTCTCTTTCCCTGCCCTTGTTGATGAAGTAAACCTGCAGTACTTTATGTAATTTCTTGAATGATAAAACAGCCTTAATGAAATGTGTTTTGGTCAGGACGTACATGGACAGAGGAAACCAGCCTGCAAACCAGATGACTTGGTATTGATAGAAACATCCCTTTTACTGAAGGAGCTAACCTTGCAAGGTATTAAAACTCATTAGCCTCTCCCATTTAGGGAAGGAAAAAAAAAGAGCTTTTAAGCATCAATTTAGAATCCATTTGCAAGCTCTCTCAAGGCCTTTTATTGCCACTTAGGTTCTAATAAGCAGCCCAAAAGTGCGGAAAAGCAGTCGTGGTCTGTGCAGGAACTGAAATTTCCAAAAATTTTCTTCTTTTTTATATTTTTTTTGTTTTGCACTGTAATGAATAATGGGTTGCTATATTAGCAATTAATAATAATAATACTAAATATTACAGGGTTCCTGTGAAGAGGGGGGAGAGAGAATTACTAAAGAATGCAAATGTCAAAGTCCCGGAGGACAAAAGGCAAGGTCCTGCTCCTCGCAGCCTTGGTCTGGCACTGTGCTCCTCAGAGAGGATGAGCAAAAGGTTATTTGCACTAAAATAAACATTATTGAGCTGAAGATTATTTATTTTCACCAACTATTCAAGTACACACGCAGAGCCACGTTAATATTGTGCTAAAGACACAAAATCAGGTGACAGCATACAGTTTTCTCCCTTGCATCTACTTTTCCTTTGAGTTCTCAAGTGATGAGAAATCACAGAATCACAGCACTGACCGTGCTGTTGGCAATGTAGCTTTTTAACCACCTGTGGTCATACAGGTGCTTTTCTTTCCCTGTTTTACAACTTGATGTTCCAAGACCAGATTTTTCAGGGTTCCACTACCCCAAGAATGCAGATACTGCCAATTGAGTTTGGATTTTGAGCACAACAGTCATTTAATAATGCTAAATTCCACTTAAAATCTGGTGTGTCTTGAGTTGAGTGCACAACAAAGAACTGTACTCCATGATTACGGTGGGGATAATGTTGCCATGCCCTACTCAATAAAAAAAAAAGTTGCTATTTATTCTCTCATTGGATATTAATCTTTCTATGTGTAGGAGGCACGAAGGAAAAGGAGTTTTGGTTGGAAAGCTGTATTCTGGATTTGCTCAGAGATGCTAAATTAAGTCTCCAGGCATAAACTCAGCTCTGGTGTCTTTGGTTGCCTGTGTTGGCAATGGTCACAAAGCTCTTTGAATACCTGTGTGTTTTCTTAGGAAGAAGGATGTGCTGGACTTGGTTTGGCACCTCTTGTGAAAGCCAGTGGGCAATGTGCTGGTGTGCTCGTATAGCAGGCACTTGGCTGTCACTCAGAAAACCAGCGCTGTGCGGGATCTTGGTTGTATACAGCTCAGCCATGAATATGTTTTTTATTGGCTTTTCTCTTTTAAAAAGTAACATCTTTAAAAGATTCTGCAAACATATTACTGTCCTTTGGATAACAACTGCACCTTGAGTACATATTGGCCTTCCAATACTTGAAGGGAGCGTACAAACAGGAGGGTGGATAGTGATAGGACAAGGGGGAATGGTTTTAAACTGAGACAGCGGAGATGTAGGTTAGATATTAGGAGGAACTTTTTCACACAGAGGGTGGTGATGCACTGGAACAGGTTGCCCAAGGAGATTGTGGATGCCCCGTCCCTGGAGGCATTCAAGGCCAGGCTGGACGTGGCTCTGGGCAGCCTGGGCTGGTGGTTGGCGACCCTGCACTCAGCAGGGGGGTTGAAACTCGATGATCTTTGAGGTCCTTTTCAACCCAGGCCATTCTATGATTCTGTGATACTGTGTTCAGTTTTGGGCCCCTCAAAGAAAGACAACGAGATTCTGGAGTGCATTCAGAGAAGGGTCTGGAGCACAGGTCTTATGGGGAATAGCTGAGGGAACTGGGGGGGTTCAGACTGGGGAAGGGGAGGCTCATGGGAGACCTTATGGCTGTTTACAACTCCCTGAAAGGAGGCTGTGGTGAGGTGGGGGCTGACCTCTTCTTCCGGGTAACAGCGATAGAAAAAGAGGGAATGGCCTCAAGTTGTGCCAGGAGAGGTTCAGGTTGGATATTAGGAAGAATTTCTTCTCTGAAAGAGTGGTGAAGCAGTGGCACAGGCCGCCCAGGGAGGTGATCGGGTCATCGTCCCTGTAAGTGTTCAAAAACAGGAGATGTGGCACTGAGGGGCACAGTCAGTGGGCATGGTAAGATGGGCTGGGAGTGGACTTGGTGATATTAGAAGTCTTTTCCAACCTTAATGATTCTATGAACTGATGATGCTGCAGAGAAGTGTTCAATCTCCTCATCCTGACGCCGGGCAGAGGCTGCTGCAGCCCCCAGTGCCCATCCTCTGTTGGTGCGTGCTGTGCTGAGGTCCCACAGTGGCAGAGCATGGGCAGCCCTGCAGGAACCTGGCCAGGAGACGGGGCAAGGAGCAGCTGCTCTCCGGTGTAAACTTCAGTGACAGTCAGGAGTGACTATTTGCATGTGTTTAAAAAGTATTAGTAAAGACTGCATCCCACTGGCATCTGCAGGAGTAGGATTTGCTCCTGAAAAAAAAACAACAACATATATATATATATATTGCCCTAAGTAGAAAGGCAGAGTAAGGAGGGACATCAACACAATATTCCTGATTTACAAAGATGATGTATTGAGATGCCTCCATGTGTTTTTCCCCTTGCTGCCCATTGTTGGGACAACTTGGGCCCTGCTTGCTTTATCACACAATCTCAGCTCGTGCTGCCAGTGCTGGGTCTCTCTGAATTTGCTCTGTATGTAAGAGCAATTTCCAGCCAAGTTAAGACCTGACAGGGAAAAACCATCTCATTAATGGCCACAGTGAACAGCAGTGCGGCCACCTCTGTCACCACTTCCCTTCAGTTGGATGGACAAAAACAAGGGTCAGACTGTGATGCTGCTTTTATATATCTTCACAATAAAGTCCTGCTTATGGGTAGTATATCAGCGTAATGGTAAGGTCCATCGTTTGAAAATGATCATTATTTTATTATTATTATATATTATTATGTAGATTTAAATACTCTTCCGTGTTTGCCAAAAGAGACAGATTGTTCCCCCCCTTGGCACTCTGTGGTGCCACGCAGCTGGTGTGGATTTTAATATTATCATCCTTATAAAAAAAATTAAGCCAATTTTAGACAAGAAATAAAATAGGATTTTTCCACCCCCCCTTAAAATGTTATAAATAGGAAAACATCATCAACAAACTCCGTCACTGTGCAAGAGCCTAATTTCTTCCTCTCCGCTGGGATCTGGTGTGTTTTTCAGACTCTGTCATTAATTGTGCTGTATTGTGTGCATTTTCTGCTTCACTAGTTAGTCAGATAGGCAGCAAATGGAGTCAGCTCTAGGTCATGGAACACAAAAAGCCAACTCCTGCTGTCTCCCAATCAGGTAGAGATATTGAATTGAGCTTCGCGTAATTGAAAACATTAGCAGGCTGGAAAATAAGCCAATTCTTAAACACAGGGAAAAAAAAAAACCAACACAAGGTCTGAAATTCCTGATAGAGCTGATCCAACTCCCACTAAAAGCTACAGAAATTCTCCCATCTCTTGTGATGGGATTAAGTTGAGGTGACCGGAAAGAAACGCTGAGGGCACAGTGATTTAAAGGTGGAGATCAAAATATAAAAAAAAAATAATTCCCCCAAACCAGTGAAGAAAATAAGGTTTAGTATTCGTATTTTTTTTTTTTTTGAGTAGACGTGCTGAGGCATAGGAAAAAAATGAACGTTTTTACTGTTCTTATTTTTAAATTGGATGATACTTTTTCTTATCCACAAATAGCGTTCATAAATGCATTTTATTTATCCTATTCTGAGCTTTTTTCTTTTTCTTTTTTTTCCAGCTTGATGTCCAGAACTTGCTTTTAGTCTATTTCCAGCGAAGAGATTTCTGGAGGGCAGGCAGTGTGCCCTGTTCCATGGTGTGCACTCCCCTGGCTGTGGGCTCGTGCCAGGGACCTGCACCTCCAGCTCTTCCCAGCGTCACGGCTTCGCTGTTACATGAGCTGGGGGGCACTTCTGTACCAGACCCCCCTTGCAGGGCTTTTTTTAAGCTCACTCCTAATGACCTTGGGTCACTAGGTAAATATTTCCATGCCTGTATGTGCATTGGGTATGCCTTTAGCACAGTGTAGCTATAAATAGTTGTCCGTCTTTTCTCACTTTGCTTTTTTGGTTTTGTGCTTTGAGTCAGTGGTGTTAGAGCTCACTCTGGCTATAGGAGTGTGCAGGGTAAGAGGCTACAATGCCTTAGAATGCTCTGCTTCTTATTTACAGCATAACACCACTATGGGAGGAAGCCAGATACTGCGGTTCAGGCCAAGCGTGTGCTGCAGGTAGGGCAGGAAAGCTGCAGCTCGCAGCTGCTCTGCACGGAGCATCTCCAGGTGGCTGCAAACAGACTCATTCCTGGTGTTAAAATACAGGGCAGGAGGAGACAGGGAGAGAAACAGTCTCGATTTTCTGTGCAGACAAATTTTCTTCTGGGATAACTACAGCATTGCTTCCCACTGAATGCCATGTGGCATTCAGCATAACCTTGCACTTTACATTGTAGCGTGCAAATATCAGGACTCTGTGCCTGGTCTCCTCTGCGCCGTGACACCACCAGCCAATACGTGCAGTTTAATTAGAATTAATTTGCACGTGCTTTCTTCCAAATCTCCTTAGATCTAAGGAATGCAGAAGGACCGTTGTGGCTGTGCAAGGCGTGTAAGGAAAGGAGCTGTACAAGGGCACGTGGCGGAGCGTCCCTTATCGAGAGGCAGCGCTGGCAGACGCGTCCTCGGGGACGTGCTGTCGGGAATGGCAGGAGCAGTGACGTGTGCTGAGCAGAGGAGATAAGGCAAGGAATAATTCCTCATTGCCTCCTGCTGCTTTGGGCTCGCTATCTACATCATCACACCCCCTGCTCCGTGTATGCTGAGTGTTCGCCGCTCCGGCCCCACAATGCCCGTGCAGCGTATCAGCAGCACAGCAAAATGTCCTAGGTTTGCTGCTCTGAATCTGCTCGGCTCCGCAGCTCTGAAAGGCGTGAGTGTCAGCTTGTTGCTCTGCGTTATTGGCCCCAGAAGAGTGATAGGATTCTCTGAACAAAGGGCCACTGGGGTGCATGTGGATGGACGTGGATGAGTGGCTGCTGCCCCTGCCCAGCAGCATGCAGACCAGTGCCCCATAGAGTATCCAGGGGGCAGAGGAACAACTCTTGCCCTGGGGAAAAGTAAAAAGGAGTCTCCAGGGCATACCCATACATTTTTTGTCAGCTTCCCATTTTAAGGGACAATCCATTTCATTATGGCTCGGGCAATAAACTTGTTTCTTCCGAAGCGCAGTGCTCTGCGGCAGAGTGTGTGCCCGCCTCACAACCTCATGTTACAGAGGGCTGTGAATTCAAAGCTGATGAAATCGGTGTGAGGTGTTAAATGCAGTAAAACACAGCGCTGAATTTTATTCAGTGTCTCTCTAGAGCCCACCTCAGAGCTGCGTTTCCATTTCTGACAGCAAACTGCTGGGGAGAAGAAGAGGGAAGCACAGCTATTATGAAGGTAAATATATTTAATGTTGTTGATGACGCAAGCAGAAATCCCTCATCCGTGGCAATGCAGAGGGCAGATGGGAACATCTGAAAATAGCTTCATGGGATTCTGTTCCTGCTGCACACCTCGCTGCTGCCTAGCACTGGTCGTGCAGCCACGTGGGCTGTGAGGATCACAGAAAAACAGCTGTTAGCAAGTCACCTTCATTAGGTTTCAGAGTAAACACCACATCGGGGTGAATCAGGTCATTCACACTGCTCAGGGAATAGTGGAAGGTGTTGCTTTTAGGCTCTGTAAAGATTTCAGGAAGGTGAAAATGACTCTGCCCTGACCCAGCTGTGTGCTGCCAGCCGACACCTGGAGCCGTGTGCCTCTGCTCCTGGTGCTGGGGCACAGCAGCAGCCGAGATCTCAGCTCCGCGTGTGCAATGCCCGTGCTGCAATCCGCTGGGATTGAGGTGGATGATTCCTGCTGCTGCCCTGTGCTCCTATGGCTGGTGAAGCCTTGGTGTGCCCTCCTGCTCCATGGGCAGCTGCGTCATCATCTGAAATGGCATGGCTTGTATTTGGGGCCACATGGGCTGTGTGCAGGACTAAATTCTTAGGCCGATGCTGTCACTAGGACACAGAGGTGGAGCCTGGCAAATTTTGTGTTTGTGTGTATTCTCACACTGGCAAAATGAATTTGTTGCTCCCTGAATGTCAAAAGAAACTACCTGAGAATAATGAGGAACTGGGGGGAAAAAAAAAAGGAGAGAGAAAGAGAGAAATACAGATTTTGTTCATAAGATACAACTTTAATTCTTGTAAAGCCCTGAATGAGACGCAAGAAGCGCAAATATTTGCTCTGCTGCTGACCTTCTCAGGCAAATAGTACATCAGGCCCTGGTGGGCTGCAGGCATCACGCTGCAGGGAAGTGAGAAGTCAGCGAGCAGGGGCTGATTGCTGCAGGAATCCTGTGAATTCCCTGAGTTCCAGCACAGGGAGAGGCTCTTATGTGGATGGATGTGCCCAAATGGGCTTTAGGTGTTGAGCCCCATCTGTCCCAATGAGACATGCTCTCCCTGCACAGCTGAGAGACCACTGGGTCTGCTGGCACCTGCCTTGCCTCCATAAGAAACCCTCCCTTATCAAACCTCTTTAAATCAGGGCAGCAATTATTATGCTTGAGGGGCTTTAATGGCTGTATGGAGGGAGCCCCAGGTGCACAGCGGATGGAGAGGACTGGGCACCACGGATAGGATTGCCACCATTATGATCGAGTTGCAAAGATGTTTGCAAAACGAAGTCACAAATCGTTAGAGAAAAGCGTAGCTCTTGAAGAATAGGAAGTTCTTTCATTCAGTATCTGAAACAGTTGCCCTATTACTCAGATTTACTGTAAACGTTATAAAGCTCAGTAGGAAAACATTCCCTGAGTTAACAGTTTTTTTTCAGCACAAAAATTGGTTTATTTTTGTACAGTCACCCATCACTGCTGCTGGGGAAAGAGATTTGTTGAGATTTTGTAAGTCTATAAATGAAATTTGAACATCTTGTCAACATATACATATATGATTTTCTGCATGCGAACTGTCCCATCACTACTACAAAGAACACATTTTGATGTTTTGAGCTGAGAAATGACCTCTTAACAAATGCTGGTAGCATGTGCTATTGCATTGCTCTAGGCAGCTGGTCCTGGCGTGCCTGTGGACACAATGAGCTGCTGTCACGCAGGGGACGGTACCCACCAGAGCCAGGCAGGGTGAGAATCACTCTGGGTTTACCCACTGGGAAGTGCTGGTGCCCCTGATACCAACCCAAGGCACAAGCACCTGGCAGGACACGTGTCACCACGGCTCCTGGTTCCTCACTGCATCCTCCCTTGTCCCACATGCACCCCGATATCGAGTCGGCATCCCCATTGCGGGCAGCTGACTGCCTCCATAATGATGCCATTCAGGACTAATCTTCCAGGATTAGAAATGAACTGTGGCTGCTGCGGCTTCCACCTTTGCCGCATAGCAACGAGAGTGGAAAGTCAATTAATTACCTTCTCGCTGGAATCCAGGGGCCCTTTCGTCCCCGGCTCAGCCATGTGTGTAATGGGAAGGGAGCGCGGCAGGCTGCGGCTGGCCAGCGGGGAATTGCATGACAGAGTGAAAGATGAGCTCCAGGACAGGAGAGGGAGGGCGCCGGGGGAAATCCTACAGGTTCATTTAAAAAGTAAGAGGCCACTGATTACCCAATTATTGACTCATTTCCCTGCTTCCAGCACCAGTGACAGCTCCACGGACACCTCTAAGGGCACCACCTGAGCTCCAGGAGCGCACATGACTTGTTTGGAGCTCAGCTTGCAGCTGGGCCTTCCAGAAGTTTCTTCCCACAGCACTGCTCCTTTTTGGGTTGCCATCACCTCTGACAACCTCCGTTTGGTTGCTTTCAGAGCTGGTTTCAATGTGGCCATTTTATTTTTCTTCTAAATTGCTTCCTATGGGGAATGTTAATGGAAATAATGTTTTAAAGGTTGACTTTCCTCAAAAAGATGAGGAAAGTACTGATGAGTACAAGCAGAACTGAGGAGCCATGGGTGATGATCTGAACCCACACTAGGTTTGACTCAGAGCAAGAGCAGGCGCTTCTCCTATGGCTTGTGTGGGACATAGGGACTTGCAGAGTCACAGCGAGCAGGACTCCGTGCACAGAGTCCCAGTCTGAGTCAATCTGGAGAAATGAAGGAAGGTAAGGATATTTTAATGTCCATTTGTCCCATCTGGCAGCTTCAGACCTTCGGGCGCCTCCTGGTTGCCTGGTAGAGAGTCAATTCATGTTGTCCTCTGCCTGTCTGCCTGAGCAGTGCCCATCAGGTTGGGAGCAGGGATGTCCTGAGTGACACCTGGGATGGGAAAGTGGCCGTGGGAGGGGAACAAGTCCTGAGGGTCTTAGAATCACAGAACCACAGAATGTCCCAAGACAGGAGGGACCCACAGGGATCATGGAGTCCAACCCCCTGCTCCACACAGCACCACCCCAACCCAAACCCTATGGCTGAGGGCAGAGTCCCAGCTCTCCCTAAGCTCTGGCAGCTCGGGGCTGTGCCCACTGCCCTGGGCAGCCTGTGCCATGCCCACACCCTCTGGGGCAGAACCTTTTCCTCACACTCAGCCTGACACAGCTTCTATCCAGGGCCAACACCAACGCACAGTTAATGAATACATTAATCCCAAGATGGGGCGTTTCAGCATAGGAACAGAGTTCCTGAGCGTCGGTCCTGCACTCATTTGGCACATCCTCACCTTTCCCAAGCTCACAGCACTCTGTTCTCAGAAGCTCCAGAAGTGGCAGTAACTTTCAGACTCACTGCTAATTTATCCCAGCCTTAATTTACGTGTGTGCAGGGGGAGCTAATCACACACTTACCTTCCCTGCTGGTTTTTTTTCTGAGATTTTATGCTCTCCAAATTTCTTTCTTTCTTTTTTTTTTTTTTTAATAAATCAAATTAGCTAAACTGCTTAAGAAGTACTTTTCTATTAAAAGAAGATACTGTTATGGTGCCAGAAGGTTTACTATGAGAACTGTCTTTTTAATAGTAACACTTTGAGCTTATGGACTACTGTCTTCTCTTCAAAGTTTAAGGGTTTTGTGCCTGCTTAGGGCTCCCCTGAGAAATGAATATTCCGGAGTGTAACTGCAGAGGTCTAAACCAAGTTATAAATGACTGACAGGCTGAAGGAGCTGGGCTTGTTCAGCCAGGAGAAGAGAAGGCTGTGAGGTGACCTCATTGCAGCCTTCCAGTACCTAAAGGGAGCCTACAAACAGGAGGGGAGTCAACTCTTTGAAAGGGTAGGTAGTGGTAGGACAAAGGGAAATGGTTTTAGGTTGAAGGAGAGAAGATTTAGGTTGGAGACTGGGGGAAGTTCTTTACTATGAGAGTGGTGAGGTGCTGGAACAGGCTGCCCAGAGAGGCTGCGGATGCCCGGCCATGGAGGTATTCAAGGCCAGGTTGGATGGGGTCCTGGGCATCCTGGTCTGGTATTAGATGTGGAGGTTGGCAGCTCTGCCTGCGGCAGGGGGGTTGGAACTTGATGATCTTTCGGGTCCCTTCCAACCCAAGCCATTCTAGGATTCTATGAAAAGTCATAAATATGGCTAAAAAACTGGCTCTGGGGTGTTAGGCGGGTGGCTGCCTTCTGCTCACCAGTGAAGCTGGGAAAAGAGCAGAAATGCTGCTTTGGTGCACGGGGAACACTGTGGGGTGCTGCGTGTCCACTGCTTCGCTGGGATCTTTGCTGGGCTGGGGGTTTGTAAGGGTAGAATAGAGTCAATGTGAGAGAGAAGAAATTAAAAAAAAAATCCCACAAGATGATGATGATCATGATTATTATTATTATGGTTTTCAGGCTGGAAAAGAAGGTCATTTAGAAAGGAATCAGAGCCAATGGCTAAAGGCTTAAAGAGGATGCTCATGTGCTAAGGGAGCAGCCTTGGGGTTCAGCCCTTTTTGTCCTGATGACATAGACCTGGCTGTCTGCACACAGTGCGGAGCTGGACTGCAGCTCTGGGCAGAGGGAGAGATGGGCCCTCCACACACCGGGGGGAGGACACAGCCAAACATGCCGGCCCATGATCTGAAGCGCTGACAAAAGAACTTTCCAGCCTGGTGTTTCATAGATTTTACAGAAAGGCTCCATGTGGGCTCTAATCAGTAATCCCTGCCCCCATGAGTGCACCCAGAGTCAGCAGGGAGCGTGTCTGCAGCACGATGTGCTGCTCTGCTGTATGGGCACGCAGCAGTGGGTGAAGGCTCCAAACTGCTCATTTCTCCGTGCCATGAAGGAAATAGGCAGTTCTCTATTGCTCGTATTGGACACGTAGCTGTACTCCCTGTATTTATCCCCAGTCAGATGCAGGCAGGCCGGCTCTGCCATGTGCTGAGCCCCGTTTTGGCTGCAGGAAGCCCGCTGGCCTCACCGCTGCACTCAGTAGCACCGCACCGTGCTTTGCTCCTTGCTTTTCCTTAGACACCACAGTGCCTTTGTGCAGCACCTCACGCAGCTCTGGTGTTGGCTGCATCCCTTACGTGGCTGTATTTCTGGCCTCTGACAGGACACAACTCACGGCCTCAGCACGCGCAGCCTGCAGACCTGCAAACAGCGCTGGGGTGCGGAGCTGGGCTCACAGCCACAATTTGCCACCAGCGCTGCTCCCTGCTCAGCTTTGGTGCACCCTGCTTGTGCCACCCCAAAGCCCCAAGCGAGGTCCTGCTAAGGGAAAGCACGGGAGCTTGTGCCCGCTGCTGTCCCTTGGTGCCCTTGGCTGAATATCCAGCAATATCTGAGGGGGGGGGCTGGGCTGTGTGTGCCCAGTGCGTGGGTCGGGCCGTGCCGGAGGCGCTGCGGGAGCCATAGGCGTTGTGCCGTGCGGTTGCTGTGCCTCTGGCAGCACTGGGCACGAAATGGAGAGGGAAAATGAGCAGATGGGGGGGGTGGACCCTGCTGACATTGAGCCTCAAAGGCAAGCAGCTGCTAGAGCCAGGCTCTGCTCAGCTGCACGGGTCTAAAATAATAAGAATTAAAAAGAAAAAAAAAGAGAAAGCATACACTGTGCATGTGACTGAGCCCTGGTTTGCGTAAAATGACCAGAAAATAAAATCCCCATGTGAGCTTAACTTCATGCTGGAGGAAAACAGCTGATCTGAGAGCAGGGAGCGCGTTCATTTCATCTGGAGACCAGCAGCACTCTGACTCTACAGCTGCAGGAGAGAAGTGCTTCCTCCATAAAAACAAATGAAAGCCTTGGCATGGACGAAGGATGCTTTTCCTGGTTCCTAATTGTTTCCTATGAAACCCTTCAGCTTGTATGTACATGCGCATTGAATTTGACAGTGATGAAGTTTGTCTATTTTGTCAATGGAAGTGCAGCTAAGCTCATGGGAACAACACAGTTTGTGAAGTGGGAATTTGACATTGCAGGTAACCAATGACTTTTGCTTCATTTTTATGGCAGCAATAAAGCCAAACCCTGAGCTAAATTTAATTCCAATTAATTGGAAGTATTGCTGAGAAGGAGCTGTGATGGCTCATCGGGGCTGGGCTGGGAGGTGAAAATCACAGCAGTCCTGCACAGCCATCTCCTATGGGAAGGCTGGGAAGGCTGCTTCGTGAACAGCGAGGTCGGAGCAGGAAGCCTTTACTTTGTTTCCATGGGTTCTCCAGGTGAGCTTTCCCCAAGCCACGCTCCCTGGCGATGCCGGTATCCCGGCCCCTCACCTCTTTGTTTGACGTCTCTCCGATTTAGGCAGCCATTTTGTGCTCAGTAAAAAACGATTAAATAAGGAGGAGACATCCACCATGGGCATTCTCCCGGAGATGCTATTTTGGGCTTTTATTCCCTCGTGCTCATCTTACCCCAGAGCAGCTGTAATTCTGCCTACAGATGTCCGCGACTTGAAACCCATCCTGTGAACGGATGCAGCCTCACCATCAGGACCCCAGATATGGAGCAAACAGCACCGGGAGCGAGCACTGCTCCCACCCGCAGCATTCCTCATTGTGCCCTGAGTGCTGATGGCCAGGTCAGGAGAGAGCAACCTGGGGCAGAGCTGTTCTCTTGGTGCCATGGGGCTGCTCTGGGGTCTCAGGGTGCTGTGCTGCAGCATCCTCCCCCCCCCTCCATCCCCACAGCCACCACTGCATTTCCTTCCCTATCCTCCCGAAAGTCCCCGAGCTATTAACTAGGTCACGAGAGCTGGTCCCCATCCAGCAGTTTGTCTAATTGCCTTTTTATAGTCATACCGTGCCACTCTTCATTATGCTGTCAGCGCTGCGGGAGGATGGGGCGGGGAGCGCGTGGAGCCGGGGGCAATGGCTGCGGGCGAGGGGAACGCATCAGACTGCAGCCATTGCTTCACCAGGTACACACGTGTGGGTCTGGGAGGGGTTCCCCTCCTTCAGCAGATGTGGCCAAGGAGGGCTCTGGGAGGGTTAAGTTGCTCCCCCCGGCCTTGTCCTTGCTGTGCTGAGATGCCCAGCAGCTGCTGCTGGGGATGTGCGTGGAGTTTCGTGCCATGAGCAAAGGGTGCAGGCAGGGATTGGGGCGCTGCACCCACCCCCAGGCCGTGAGTACCGCAGAGCGGGGTGAAGCTGAGCATGGGAGAATTGTATTCAATTCCCTTTTTCTTATGGCTGTATTTCAGTTTCAGACGCGGCTTGCAATGCTGCGCTTGAGGAGGCGCACAGCTCACCGAAAGCCATGGGAATGAAATACTTTGGGGTGTGGGGGCCTGGCCCCGGGGTGCAGCCCCTCCTGCCCCTGGTAACGGCACTGCCATGGTGCTCTGCAGCGCAGAGAGGGGCTGCCACCGAGGGCTGCAGCAGGGCAGCCTGCTCAGGCTCAGCCTTTCCTGCCTTCCTCAAACGATTTTTAAGCATGAAGAGCTCTGTTCCCCTCACTTTGTTAATCAGAAATCCCAGCCCCAACCCCTGAGCCTGCTCTGTGCAGATAAGGCAGCGTCTCTCCTCCATCTGCACCCGCTGCAGCCGGAGGCTCTGGGCGCGCTGCTCCCCTGGGGCTGCTCCCCGAGCGGTGCCGGGACCCCCACCCCTGCGCGGGGGGAGCGGTGCCCGAAGCCCCCAGCGCCAGGCGGAGGGAGCCCCCGGCAGCCGCAGAGCAGGGGCTGCAGCTCGTTGCCGTGCTCCTCTTCCTTTTAGCTCCATCTGAAACGATTTGCGGCTCAAACGCCCCCGAGACCCGCTAACCTTTGGGTAAGGTTTGGCTCCGCGATCTTGCTTGGGTTAAACAGGAATTAAGGGGAGTACGGGAAGGACGCGGCTGCAGCCCTGCACCCCCCATCCCTGCATCCTCCATCCCTGCACCCCCACCCCCGCATCCTTCCATGCCCCCATCCCCGCATCTCCCCATTCCACCTACCCCATTCCCCCCTGTCCCGCTCCCGGCGGAGCAGGGTGCTGCGAGCAGCAGAGGTAAATGCCCCGATCCTCCTCGCCATCTCTCCGTACCTCTCTTTTTCTTCTCTTCCTCTGCCTCTTTCCTCCTTTTCCTTCCTTTCTCTCATTTTATTTCCCCTCCTTTCGCTGTGTTCTATCCCCATTTTCAGCCGCCGGCAGAAGTTCGGGGCGATATTTATTTTCGGGCGCCGCCGAACAAAATCTCCTTCTCCCACCTTCGGACGCGGGCCAGCGACCGGGGCTGCCCGGGCTGCGGTCCCCACGGAGTTCCCACGGGGCGGGGGGTGCCCGGCGATGCCTCAGAAGCGGGGGGGAATTTGGGAGTCGAGGAAGAGCCCCGGCACCCTGCGCCCCTCGGGTGCCCGCAGCCCCGAGCCCACCGGCATCCCGAGCCCCCCCGTTTATCTCGGTGTCTCGGCACGTGTACGCCGGGGCTGCGAGGGTGTGTGTGTGGGGGTACCGCTGTATCCAGCAGCGGCAAAAAGCCCCGTGCCCCCGCCCAGAAGCATCCTCTCCCGGCTGGCGCTGCCTGGGGACACGCTTGTCCCGCACCGGACCGGGGTCGTCTTCAGGTTCCGTGGACGTTTTTTGGTGTTTTTAATGATGATGATAATGATTATTTGAATGGTGTTTCTAAAAAGGTTTCTCGAGCCCGACGCGCCCCGCAGCCCCGCACCGCACCGCGCCGGGCCGCACTGGGGCAGGGCCGGGGCTTCGCAAGGCGAGGGATTGGGGGCTGGGGGGGGGAAGTGCCCAAATGCCCCCGCAGCACGCCGCGATTTGGGCGAATTTTCGTTGTTCCCTCCCTGACGCCCTCTGCGGCCCCCGGACATAGATCTCCTTCGCGTCTTTTACAATGAACTAAGGAGGCTAAATTAAAAAAATAATAATAAAAATTTTTTTAAAAAATCGTTGCATGAACCCCGAGGTGTTCATCTTCGCAGTCTGCTGCTTCGTTGTCGTTTTTGTTTGGTTTTGTTTGTTGGGTTTTTTTCTTTATTTCTCGACCTATTTGTGCACTGATTTGTGCTAATTCCCTCCCGGCTCCGTGCCCCGCCGCCTCCGCCGTGCGAGCCCCATTGGGGCCGGGCCCGGAGGGCAGCGGCGGCCGAGGGACCCCCATGGGGAGCAGCCCCGCTGCGGCGACGGCTCTTTTTGACGCATTTCAGCCGCTTTGCGCCTAATTCCCTTCCTGCTTCCGTCAGAAGGAAAATAAATAAATAAAATAAAATAAAATAAAAAAGGGGGGGGTGTGGGGTGGCGGTATTTGAGGCGTTTTCTGGAAGCTCCGCTCCGTGCCGCACCCCAACCGCAGCCCTCCCCTCTTCCCCCCCCCAAAGAACGGCATCAGGAAATCATTCAGTGTTGGGCTTCCCGTTGTCTGTAGTAAAACAGAAATGCTCATTGTTAGCTCCGAAATGCAGCGAACCAAGCAGGCGCTCCCCCCACCTCCACTTCGGGAACGTCTATTATTTTTTCCTCGTCAACTACAGAACCGCGGCGATCCCAGCGCAGTGCCGCAGCGCTGCTGTCTCCCACCGGCCCCGAACCCCAAATGCCGCCGCTCCCCCCGCGCCGCCCCGCACGGATCTCCCGTGCCCGTCACGTGCGGTGCGGGCTGCGCACCTCGGGGAGAATTAAACAAAGAAAACTCGCGGAGGGCTTTTCAGTTCAATATAAGTATGAGCGTTCGGGGGAGCAAAACGGAAATATGGCTTTTTTTAAAGAGAAATGGGAAATGTCTCCGCCAGACGGAGCGGAGCCCGAGGAGCGCCTCGGCGCCGCGCGCGGTTCGGTGCGGGGCAGAGCGGAGCCCGGACGCGGCGCGGGGCAGAGCGGGGCCGCAGCCGTCGGTGCTGCCGCTGCGCTCCCGTGGCGGTGCTGTCCCCGCTGCCGCCGGGCTCCGAGGGGGGTGCGAGGGGTTTTGGGTGGAAAAATGATAAGGGAGGGGTTGCGAGGAGGCGAAATTCGTTGAGAATCTGTCGAGAGCAGCCTGTCCGCCCCTTCAGCGGGGCTGTTTTCCTTCTGCTCGCTTCGCGGGGGAAAGGGGCTAGGAGCGGGGCTGCGGGGCTGCGGGT